>NW_026000242.1:4945463-4958463 GCF_001458135.2 Marmota marmota marmota | reverse complement strand
GTGGGGGGGGGGGGGAGGAGCAGGGTGAGGCAGCAAATGCCAGAGATGGCCAGGTGACTTGAGAGAATGCTCTGGGTGGCGTTTTGATGACGCAGAGATGACTGGCAAACCACATCAGCCTTGTCTTTCAGAGCCTTGCTGACCCCTCCTCCCTGTCCATTAGTCTCCAGCCAGAGGCCATGCCAAGCCTGCCAGGCCAGGGGCTGGAACATGGGCAGGAGAGAGCAAGAGGAGGACCCTGGCTCTCCTGACCCCTAGACTAAATGTATGGACTCTGGCCCAGGGCCCAGAGCAGAAGGGAACAGATGAAGGTTTTTGTATGCAGGGCAGGGAGTGGGAATAGCTGAAGGTTGCTGTTTGCCCTGGCAGGCCAGGAGCTGGGCATGGACTGGCTTCCCTGCCCCCTCCCCTTCACTTAACACCATTAACTAATCATTCTCTTCTCTGGCAGCCTGAAAACACAGCCAGCTAACCACCAAGGACAGTCAGTTCTGAATTCTTCTTCCGCCCTTAGGAGACAGAAGGGGGGTGTTAGGGGGGTTGGAAGAGTCATCTCTGCAGTGAAAGAGAAATGAGATTAGAGCCCAGGGGTGACATCTCCTCCCCTGCATGGCCCCAGCAAACAAACGTATGTCCTAGGAAAAGTCCATTAGGGAGTGAGTGGGAGAGGTCAAGGGACAGACAACATAGGGATGGTTCCACAAGAGGGTCACTTTGGGATTACAAACCAAAGAGGGGTCAGGACTTTGGAGAGGATTCAGAGGCCAATGGAAACAGGAAGGACAGGAACAAAGTCAGGAGTGCAGGGCAGGTGGATGGTATCACTCCCGGCTCCTCTAAGACGCCAGAGGATACAGCTTTGGCAGCAACAGAACTTCCAGGACTGAGACTCAGCACACAGGGATATGGAGGAGAAGGCAGGGGAGGAGATGGAGGAGAAAGGGGCAGAGATGGGCCTTCCACCCCAGCAGAGACTCATGCACTCAAGGAAAAACCCTTGTCAAGGGTAGATAGGTCAAGGGTAGAAGAATAGGTCTCCCTGGCTGGGGGCTGGGGGTGGGGTAGAGTCCTAATTCTTTGCCTCACTTCCCTCCAGGAAGTGGGGCTAGGACTGCAGCTTTTCTCCACCTCCATGGTAGACCTAGGCTCCTGAGATGAGGGGGCTCTCTCCGTGCAGAATGCCTTTGGGTGCCTCTCTAGTATAGGTCTGATAAATAAGATGGAGAAACTGAAGCTGGGTGAGGGAGGTAGCCTCCTGGGCAAGTGGGACTTTCCATCCATTATAAGGAAAAGTGGGGAAGAGTAGAGTTGGAGGCAAAGAGACAAAGTCACTCCACCAGCACCTTGTGGGGAGATTGGCCCCAGAGTTCTCTCCCAGCTAACTTTTGCTTAGTGGGCACAGTGGCTTCCGAATGAATACACCTTCTGGTCCAGGAACCTTAACCAGAAGGATGTGACAAAGGCAGGCTGGGCTGAGGAAGGAAGCTGATAAAGACGAATTTGCAGCTGCCATGAGAAGGAGATGGGGGCGGAAGGGGTGGCCTAGCAATCTTGGCAACAATGGAGGTCGGGGAACCCCCTAGAAGATAGAAACTGGCCTGGGTCTTGGAGGGAATGCAGGAAACTTTCCAGATTTTTTTTATGGGGGGGGGGGTTCTGATTGAGAGGAGATTGTGCTGTGAGTGAAAAACAGGGTGGGAGGAGGGTGGGGGACAGTAGCTGCCTAAGACATCTTTGGGCCTGCAAACCGGATACTGGGGGTGGGCTGGTGGAAGATGTGGGGGAAGAGATTGAATGGGGGGAAGCCGCCCCGCTCCCTCCGGACATTCATGTCCTTCGCACCTGACCTAGGGCAGGAGGAAGGAGGTGCAGTCTGGATGGAGGTGCACCCCAGCAGCACTGGTGGCTTTCTGGGGGGACGGGAGGGGTTATTTTTAAACTTGGAAAAACCGTGAGTTCATCTCCACCCTGGAGGCGGCAAAGGCCCCATTGTGTAGGGGTCCAGAGAAGGGGGAGGCTGAAGCGGGGCAGTGGCACAAAGGCGAGGATTATGTTGGAGCAGGCTAGGGGAGCACAGGGTGGGGGAGGGGCATCGTCGTCACAGCTGGCCTACTGAACTCTGGGGTCGGGCCAGGCTGGAGCTTGGGCTTAGACCAGTGGGGAGGCGAATTCCACCCTCACAAAGCCCCTGTTGGGGAGTTGGGGTCTCCCACATCCGACATCCGGTGGTTCATCCTGGGGAAGGGGCTGATGGTGGGATTCCCACTGCCTGGCTTTCCCAGGGACTGCAGGGTCTGTTCTCAGGCTCCCGGCATTCCGGGGACTCCCCTGGGAGCTACTGGCCTCTCAGTCCCTTCACTGCCGGGTGGGGGCAGGAAAAAGAGGATGTGGATGCAACATCTTCCTGGGGACTAGGAACCCTTAAGCCAGACAGTAGTGGGTGGGTCGGGCATTTGAAGCGGTCCCAGCCCTCCCATCCCAGCCCCCTGATCTGCTGGACCCTTAGACCAAGGCTGGCCCGCATGTCCCCTCAGATCCCAGGGCTTTCTTCGCCTAGGACAGCCCACCTGCTCGACCGCAGCCCCCAGCACCCAGGACCTCCTCCCGGGGATCCAGCCCTGGCTGGAGGGCGCCGGTATAGGCTCCTCTGCGCGCCCCAGGAGCCCTACTCCGGAGGTCCAGCCGGCGGCGCCTGGGGGCGGGGCATCCGGCCTCGCACCAACCCAAACATTACCATAAATGCTCAGGCTGCAGCCTCGGGCCGCGCCGTGCCTGGCGGGGTTGGGGGGGCGGCCTGGGAGCCCTCCTGGAGCCCTTTATCCGGTCCTTTGGCCCATCCCTGTGCGGCCGTCAGAGGTGATTCAATCTGTCCTGTCACCCCCTCTCCAAAGTGGGGTGGGTGCGGGGGAGGCCGGGAGAGAACTATCTGGATGGGCAGTGGGCTGTGATCCCAGGACAGAGTCTCCAGGCAGGATTTCAGCATCCGCGCAGAGTTGAGGGCTCTGCGGGACCCACTCCTATCAGGGTCTCAGTACTCTGACCTCTGAACTCTAGATCCCCTCTTATTTCCCGGTGCCCGACCTAAACTTGGAGAGTGAGGAATGATGGGGGCGGGCCAGGATGCTGGGAGTTTACACCTCTCCCCTTCTGGGAAGTTCACATCCGGTCCCCAAAATACCACCACGCAGGGAGAGGAATGTCCCCAGAGGGCTGTTTAAGTTTGACTTTGAGTTGTCCCTGAGAAAAGGCCAGCTGATGTACAGTTGGGGAGGCTGTGGGAAACCTGGGAGTGCCATATTCTGGGTCCCCTGGTCCTATCCTCTCTGAAGAATACTTGTGCATTTCTTTTGACCTTAGCTTTAAGCCAGGAGATCGCATTGGAGGAGGGGGGTCTGGAAGCCCCCCTGTAGCTGCCCAGGCTCCGGCCTGCTCTCTCCCTGGACCTGGCACCCCAGTGGCTGGGGCCCTCTAGGGAATATGAAAAGTGGAGAGGACACAGGATTTGGACACAACCGTGGCTGTACTCTCTCACTGGCACCATCCCTTCACATGCCTGTCACATTGGAAACTGCTCCATCAACTATGGTCTCAAAACAGCATGAAAGAACTGATGATTTTGCTACCAACTTAATGGGTCTCCTGTAAGTAAACTCACTGGGACTCTTCAGAGGGAACACAGCAGTGCGCTGACCCAAGGGAAGAAACTATGCATATCTCAGGGCCTATCTCATCTTTGCGCGTGCTTTACAGCTTAGACCTGTTCCTTAGGGTCATTTTCATGACCAGTACTTTATCTTGCTATTTACAGCAAAAAATGAGGAAATGGGAAACACAAAGAGTTACACGTACCTTGCTGATCATGGTGGTGAATGTCTGTAATCCCAGAGACTCAGGAGGCTGAGGCAAGAGGATTACAAGTTCCAAGCCAGCCTTAACAATTTAGCAATGCCGGACTGGGGATGTGGCTCAAGCGGTGGCGTGCTCGCCTGGCATGCGTGCAGCCCGGGTTCGATCCTCGGCACCACATGCAAGCAAACATGTTGTGTCCGCCGAAAAAACTAAAAAATAAATATTGGAATTCTCTCTCTCAAAAAAAAAAAAATTAGCAATGCCCTAAGTGACTTACTGACACTCTCCTGTCTCAATAAAAAATAAAAAGGGTTGAAGATGTAGCTCAGAGATAAAGTGCCACTGGGTTCAATCTCCCCAATACAAAAGAAAGAGAGTTACATGACCTAAAGTTACATAGGCAGTGAGTGATGGAATTACATTTTAAAAGTTATAGTTAGGCTGGGGTGTAGCTACAAAGCTCTAGGTGCAATCATAGCACTTAAAATGCACATAACACAGAATTTACAATTTTAAGCATCTTTAAGAGTACAATTCAGTAGTATTAAGTACATTCACAGTGTTGTGCAACTATCTCTACTATCTAGCTTCAGATTTTTTTTTTTTTTTTTTTGGTACTGGGGTGGTGGAACCCTGGCCTCCATCATACTAAGTATGTGCTCTATCCCTGAGTGACACCCCAACCCCAGAATTTTTTCATCACCTCAAGGAACTTAAATTTGAAGGAAGATTTATCTAGCTCCAAACCCGTGCACTATGTCTGTAGTTTTTATAGCTTGATGAAGAGCTGGATCCTGTGGCATAAACAGGAAGTGCAAAAGGGATTCAGAAAGGGAGTGTTAATGTAGACTTTGGGCTCCCTCCACTAACTAGGAAAGTCTTTGGAATGTGGAAGTTTCAATGAGAGGTCAGGTTCAGAGAGAGGAGGAGCAAGGGCTTGACATTCTGGGCAGGGAAAATGGTACAAGTAAAGAAAGAGGGATGGGAGCAGAGAAAGGGAGGGACACTTTCAGTGATGACTGCAGAAATTTCTGTACAGGTGGAGTTTCAGAGAGGCATCAGCCTTCAGAAGATGGAGATGGCAGGAGGCTCAGGGACTTGTTTTGAATTGAAACCCTCTACTTTTATTTTAATCATGTTTACTTGGAGGCTCCACCAAAATTCTACCCATCTTGACACCACCATTGTGCAGACGGTCAGTGCTCAGTGAAGAGTGGTGAACTAGAAATTCGACAGGACATAGCTGTCACCAGCATGAATCCACAAATTACTGATAGCATGCTGTCCTATCACCTCTGTTTACAGATGTTGCTTGCTTATGAGGTTTAAAGACTGAAGCCCCACAGGCATGGTGACTTAGGCAGGAGAATCTCAAGTTCAAGGCCAGCTTCAGCAATATAGTAAGGCCCTGAGCCACATAGTGAGACCCTGTCTCAAAATAAAAAATAGAAAGGACTTGGGGATGTAGCTCAGTGGTTAAAGCGCCCTGGGTTCAACCCCCAGTACTCACCTGTGCACAGACACACAAAAAGAATGATTCCTCTGATTCCCAGAACCACATGCTTCAACTGTCATCCATGTGACCACAGAGCTGTCACTTCCTGAGAGGACCTCCAAGTGAGTTCCATATAGTTCTGGCATTGTGGTGACACCCTGGATGGATGACCTTGGATTCATTACAATGATCCAGTGAGGTGGCATACTGATCCCTGGAAATCTCCCTTGTGAAAGCTCTAATGACAGCATGCATGCCACACCCCCATCACCCAGCCTAGTACACACCCAAACCCCAGTCCTGCCAGGGAGAAGGTGCCTTTATAGCATGAACTCCTTTACTCCATTCATTCATTGGCCCTTGAATAAAATGTCCTGCCTGCTCCCGGGACTGTTTGGTTATTTATATGCAGTATTGAGCAGAAAAGAGGGTGCATGTGTGTGGAAGCTCCAGCAGAGGAGGCAGAGTTAGGACATGGGGAAGAGCTTGGATCTTAAAATAGGTTAGGCAGTGCTGGGGACATAGCTCAGTGTAAAGTATTTGCCTAGCATGTGAAAGGCCTTGTGTTCAATCTGCAGCACTGCCAAGAAGAAGAAGAAGAAAAGAAGTTAGGCAACAGAGAGCCATTGCAGGTTCTTGAGCAATGACCACATGGTGTGATGAAATTGGGATTTAAGTTTACAATGGTTTCTCCATTTCTTCCCGGCCTGGGAGCGCCCCCTGGTGCCCCTAGGTTTTTTTTTTTTTTTTTTTTTTAATTAAAAAATTTTATTGATGTATTTAGTGAGAGTCATTGTTACGTGTTCATACATGCACATGATCTAATAAGACACTTTGGTCAGTATAATTCTCCGGTGTTTCCCTTCTTCCTCCCCTCCTCCCTCCCTTTGGCCCCTTTCCTCTACTGGTCTCCCTTTGATTTTCAGGAGGTGCCCTGCCCCCCATAACTTTCTTTCCCTTTTCCTCTCTAGCTTCCACAATGAGAGAAAACATACAACCCTTGACTGATAATGGTCTCAAGTTCCATTCGTTTACCTGCCAATGACATAATTTCATTCTCTTTTGTAGCTGAATAAAACTCCATTGTGTATATATACACCATATTTTCTTTATTCATTCATCCACTGACATACACGTAGGCTGGGTACGCATATATCTGTATAGTGTGATGACTTGAATTCTTTAGGATAAATACCGAAGAATGGGATAGCTGGGTTATATGTGATTCCATGCCTAGTCTTTTGAGGAACCTCCATACTGATTTCCATAATGGTTGCACTAATTTACAATTCCACCAACAGCATGAAAGTTCTCTACCCCTCTATAATGGCATCCCTAGTTTGAATTGTTCCCTCATCAGATATGGAATAGGTGGAAAGATAGGGAGCCGATTGAATTGCAAAGCTGGGCTCTTGGAGGTAATGTGTAGATAGAGACCTTTGAGAGTAAAGAGAGATTGCACCATAGAATTTCCTTCTCTCTTTGTCATAATTACTGTGTCTGTTGTGCTTTGGAAACTAGCACAGAAGTCAGGTAAGCTAGGGACTGAAGATGGATGATATTAGAAAGGTCCATGTGTTTAAGAAACAGGCACTCTCATTAGGAGGACAGGCAAGTACTATAATATTATACTACAAAGCACCAAGAACCAGGATGCAAGTATGCACATAGAACAGTTACTTGGAGCCAGGTTCAACGGTATACTCCTGTAATGCCAGAGACTGGGGAGGCTGAGGCAGGAAGATCACATGTTTGAGACCAGCCTCTCAAATTAGCAAGACCCTCAGCAACTTAGTGAGACCCTGTCTCAAATAAAATAAAAAGGACTGGGGTAAAGCACTCCTGGGTTCAGTCCCTAGTACCAAATTAATAACAACAACAAAAGGGCTAGGGATGTAGTCCAGTACTAAAATGCACCTGGGTTCAATCCTTAATATTAAAACATCAATTCTCAATATTAAAACAAAAAATATTAAAACAAAAATCCCAGTTACTTGGAGTTGTGAGTGTAGCTCCTGGAAGAGTTGACATCTAGCATCATTTTGTTTTTTGGTTTTTGGTGATTAGGATTGAACCCAGGGGCACTTACCATTGAACTGCATCTCTAGCCCTTTTAACTTAGAGACAGGGTCTTGCTAAATTGTGGAGGCTGCCTGAGCCTTCTGAGTACCTGGGATTACAGGCATTCACCACCATGCCTGGCTCCACCTACCCTCATTTTAAGGGATGAATTATAGGTAAGGAGCTGGACAGGTGTGGGGTGGGCTGAGTAGAGTGTGGCACAGCCTGCTCTGTGCAGGGGACTGTTAGCAGTTAATTCAAAACCCACAAGGGAGGAAAAAGGTTAGTCAGATTTACAAACCGTAATTTTTTTTTTCAGTTCTGGGGATTGAAACTAGGGTTGTTTTACCACTGAGCTGCCTCCCCAGTCCTTTTTATTTATTTCTTAAAAATTTAAGACAGGGTATAGGCAAATTGCTGAGGCTGGCCTTGAACTCACCTTTCTCTGCCTCCCCAGTCACTGGGATTACTGGCCTCTGCCACAGCCCTGGGAAATAATGATGAATTATTAACGGCAATAGAGTGTGTATGAATGGTTTTAAGCAAGAGCGCAATCAGAAGCCAGTTTAAATGCATTAGAATTCAGACTCCAGGAGGAACAGAAATAAAGGTCTTCTTTCGAAGATTCCATTTCCCTTGTAAATCCCAAAGGATCAATCCTGTCTGGGGAGGCTGTCTCCTACACACAAGATGTGGCTCTCTTTTAACCTTGTTACCCTCATGTGACTGAGTTCCTCCTGGCAGCCTCTCCTTCCCACATCCAGCTTCAAGTGGGACACAACATTTCTCTGAGGTTTCTAAAAATAATCCTTGCATCAGTTCTAGCTATGGAGTACTATGCAGCTGTCAAAAGAATAAGGACAATCTCTGCACTGGAGATGATTGTCAGGAAGTTTTTTTGTTTTGTTTTATTTGCATTTGTGGGAATTAAACTCGGGGCATCCCAAATGTGAGTCAAGTGCTCTCCTGAGACCAACCTACTTCCTAGCCCCCCGCCTTTTAAATATTTTTTAGTTGTCACTGGACCTTTATTTAATTAATTAATTTATATGCAGTGCTGAGAATCAAACCCAGTGCCTCACACATGCTAAGTGAGTTCTCTATCACTGAGTCACAACCCCAGTCCCCCAGGCCTTTTTAAGTTAAAAAAAATTTTTTTTTCATCAGTACTGGGGACTAAATCCAGGAGCAATCTACAACTGAACTATATCCCCTGCCTTTTATTTTTTTTTTATTTTTAGATGGGTTATCTCTAAATTTCCAAGGTTGATTTAAAACTTGAGATCCTCCCACTTCAGCTTCCAGAGTTACAGGTGTGCACCACTGTGCTAAGCCAGGAGATATTTTTCAACTAAAAAACTAGAGCTAGGTCTAGGGCTGGGGCTCAGCGGTAGAGCGCTCACCTAGCATGTGTGGTGAGCTATGTACCTATGATAATGTCCAGAATCCAAAGTACTCAGAAAGCAACTTTTTTTTGTTTTGGAACTGGAATTGAACCCAGGGGCACTTAACCACTGAGTGACATCAAGACATCTCTAGCTCCCTCCCCCCACTTTAAAAAATATTTTTTTTCAGTTGTAATTGGACACAATACCTTTATTTTATTTATTTATCTTTGTGTGGTGCTGAGGCTTGAACCCAGTGCCTTGTACACACTAGGCGAGCGCTCTACTGCTGAGCCACAACCCTAGCACCCCCTAGCCCTTTTAAAAATATTTTATTTCGAGACAGGGTCTCACTGAGTTGCTTAGGGCCTCGCTAAATTGCTGAGGCTGGGTTTGAATTGGTGATCCTCCTGCCTCAGCCTCCCTAGCCACTGGGATTACAGGCGTGCTCCATAGGAACTCTTGCAAGGCTAGCGGGAATACAAAGATACAGCCACTGTGACAGTTTGATAGTTTCTTACACTTCCAACAACGCTTGTATTCCTTTGATATTTACCCAAATGAGTTGAAAACGTGTCTACTCAGGACCCCTCCCAGGGGCACGTGCCCTCCAGTCTCTGCCACTGTGTGCCTGTCACACTTCAGGCAGTCCTGCCCTAACTGCTGGACAAGGCACTGCTGCCCCTGAAGCAGGAGTTTCAGGCCAATGGTGACAGTGTGTAGCCCTCCCAGGGTGTTCTAGTGTCCAGTGGGTGGGGCAGGGCCACATCCCTGGATTCATTGCCACATGGCTACCCTAACTGAGCAATCAATATTGATTGCCACTTGATTTTTTTTAAATTTATATTTCTTTTTTTTATTTATTTTTTATTATTAGTTGTTCAAAACATTACAAAGCTCTTGAAATATCATATATAAATTTATATTTCTATTTAAAAAAATTTTTAGTTATACATGGGCACAATATCTTTATTTTGTTTATTTATTTTTATGTGGTGCTGAGGATCGAACCCAGGGTCTCACATGTGAGAGGCGAGTGCTCTACCGCTGAGCCACAACCCCAGCTCCAATTGCCACTTGATTTTAAAAAAGTAAAATAACCAAACTTAGTTGTTGTTTTTTTTTTTGTTATTCTTTTTTCTTTCTTTTTTTTTTTGGTCTGGGGATTTAACCCAGGGGTGCTTAACCGCGGAGCTATATCCCCAACCCTTTTTATTTTTCATTTTATTTTGAGACAGAGTCTCACTAAGTAGCTGAGGGTCGCATTAAGTTGCTGAGACTGGCCACAGACTTGTGATCCTCCTGACTCAGCCTCTTGAGTCTCTGGGATTATAGGTGTGTGCTACCACACCTGGCTATAGTTTGGTTTTGAAATGGGGTCTTGCTGGGTTTCCAGGCTGGTTTCAAGCAATCCTCCTACCTCAGCGGAGGCAGATGCTTGTTAGACTTTTGTCAATATTATTTACAATAAGCAACAGCCCATTTTGAATAGCTGCAGGTAATGCACATTCAAGAGTAATTTCTTTGTCCACTTGAAACCATTATTTGCTCCTTATTTGCCACTCTTGTTGTCTTGCTTCACTCTTCTTGCTTTAGTTTCTTTTCTTTTTTGATACCAGAAATTGAACCTTTTATCTTGAGACAGGGTCTCACTGTGTTGCTTAGGCTGAGTCTAGCTTGAACTCGAGATCTTCCTGTCTCAGTCTCCTGAGCTGCTGGGATTACAGGTGTGCACCACCACGTCTAGCCTGCTTTAGTTTCTTGTCTAAATAAATCTACTTGTTTTAGCAACATGTAGCCAGCATTCCATCATGTATCCAAGAGAGTTGTAAAGTCAAATTTGATATGGATTTTTTCCAAGATGTTTCATTTTGAGCTGTTCCTGAACATTCCATTATAATCTTTTTATTAACCAAAGAATGTTAACAGTATCAGCACAGTTAGGCTGGGTTTCCTGACAAGTTCAACTATGTGCTATAGAGGACACATGGCCCCCAAAATGCTTCTGGATATTTGGCTAAGATTCTGACTTGTTCACCTTAACTATTTATTTATAGTTCTGGGGATTGAATTCAGGGACTCACGTATTCTAGGCAAGTGTTATACCATTGAACTCTACCCCAGCACTTTTTTAAAAAAATATTTATTTTTTAGTTTTCGACAGACACAACATCTTTGTTTGTACGTGGTGCTGAGGATCGAACCCGGCCGCATGCATGCCAGGCAAGTGCGCTACAGCTTGAGCCACATCCCCAGCCCAACCCCAGCACTTTTTAAATTTTATTTTGAGACAGGGTCTTGCTAAGTTGCCAAGGCTGGACTCAAACTTGTGATCTTCCTGCTCAGTCTTCCCATAGCTTTCCAAGCAGCTGGGGTTACAGGTGTGTGCTATCATGCCTTGCCGCAGTCTGGCTGGGCACACAATCACGAGCCACCACACAGCTTGTAGATTCAAACAGCAATTCTTTATTCCCGAACTCACACCAGCCGTCTACAATCACGTTCTGGGGAAATCCACGTTCTCTGCCCAAATCCACGTTCTCTGCCCAAATTCACCTCCACTGGGCATCTGTCTCCCAAAAATACTGTCTGAATCCCGTNTGGCCCACACAGCAAACACAGGTACTTTTTTTTTTTTTTTTTTTTTTTAAGGAGAGAGAGAGAGAATCTTTTTTGTAGATGGACTAGGTGAGTGCTCTTCCTCTGAGCCACAATCCCAGCCCCCCAGCTCTTTTTATATTTAAATGTTTTTCATAGTATGGCTAATTTTATTAAGGGATACATTTCCTTACACACACATTTACCCCTATGTATCAACATACTTTGTCATGTGACCTCATAGATTCCTTTATGTGCATGTTCCCACCCCTCAACTTTTGGATAAGCATGAAATTTGCTTAGGGCAATGGAATGTTATTGGGAAAAATATGGAATGCTTCACGAATTTCGTGTCATTCTTGCTTAGGGGCCATGCAAATCTTCTCTGTGTTGTCCCAATTTTAGTATATGTGCTGCCGAAGTGAGCACTTTATGTTTAATTTTGAGACTGGGTCTTGCTAAGTTGATAAGGCTGGCCTTGCTGGCCTTGAACATGTCATCCTCCTCCTCAGTTTCCTGAGTTGCTCAGATTACAGGTGTGTGCCATCACACCAGACAGTTTTATCTATTTTCTTATCTAATTACTTCTGATCTCTTAAAATATTCTTGGTACAACCTACTGACCTTTGTGGCATTTGGAATCAGTGACATCGTGTTTCTAGGACATGGCTTCTGAGATGTGTGGAAGCGCTTCTCTGGGCGTGAACCATGTTATTACCAGAGATGATGTTTTTAGAGTCACAGGCTCTTCTGTACCAATGCCTAGTTCTGGGTCCTGATCTACAGAGGAAGCCATGTGTTCTAATTTTTTTTTTTTGCACTGGGGATTAAACCCAGGGGTGCTTTACCACTGGGCCACATCCCCACCCCCACCTTTTTATTTTTTATTTTGAGACAGAGTCTCACTAAGACACTGAGAGTCTCATTAAATTCCTGAGGCTGGCCTTCAACTTGTGATCCTCCTGCCTCAGCCTCCTGAGCCACTGAGATTGTGGGTGTGCACCACCGCTTCCAGCAGTCTTGTGTTCTTTTATGAAGACATTTTTAGTATGTTTGTGATGTTGTGGGGTCCTCTAAAGCTTGGGTGCTACTGGAAGGATTCAGCATGGAAGGGGCCAGAATGAAAGTGTTCCTGTGATAGGGCTGGGGATGTGGCTCAAGCGGTAGCGCGCTCGCCTGGCATGTGTTCAGCCCAGGTTCGATCCTCAGCACCACATACACAAAGATGTTGTGTCTGCCGATAACTAAAAAATAAATATTAAAAAATTATCTCTCTCTCTCTTTAAAAAAAAAAAGTGTTCCTGTGAGTGTACCTTTATAGTATAGTTTTGACTTCGGGACCCTGAAAATTATCTGAATAATTTAAAAACAAAATTAAATTAAAAAACAATTCAACTCTAAAACCACTCCAGTAATATAGATTTTTACTGAAAGGACAGTGAAGAAATATACACATAACAGCACAAAACTCCTAAATTAGACATTCTTTCCTGGCTTTACCCAATCTATCTCTTTTTTTTAAAAATATTTTTTTGTTTGTTTGTTTTTGGTAGACACAACATCTTTGTTTGTATGTGGTGCTGAGGATCGAACCCAGGCCACACGCATGCCA
>NW_026000242.1:4937781-4942889 GCF_001458135.2 Marmota marmota marmota | reverse complement strand
GCCCAGCTAGCGCCGCCCCCACCCGGCCCCGGCCCGGCCCGATCCGATCCCATCCCATCGGTTCCCGGTCTCCTCCCGGTCTGACCCATTGCCTGGCGGTGGTACGCCACACCAGGCCTCCAAAGCCGAGGTCTCTCCTCCAGACTGTGCTCACCTTCACTTCAGAGATGTTTGGCTTCTTCCCTCCCAACCAGCCCGCCTTCAAAACCCGGACTCTTGGAGCGGCATCTGGCCCCCTTTCCCTCTATTAAGACTCCCCTTCTCTCTAACCCACTTTTTCCTTAGCTTTTCGTTCCCCCTGATTTGGAGACTGCTCACTTACCTTCCAAATTAATTCCTGATCACCCAAAATATTGACAACCTTGACAGCGCCCTCAACTGAGGAGCCAGCCTTTCTTTTGGACTGACCTCCATATCCCTATCATGGAGGCTGTGTACCTGGTAGTGAATGGGGTGGGCCTGGTGCTGGACGTGCTGACCTTGGTGTTGGATCTCAACTTCCTGCTCGTGTCCTCCCTCCTGGCTTCCCTGGCCTGGCTCCTGGCCTTCATCTACAACCTGCCACACACGGTACTGACTAGTCTTCTGCACTTGGGCCGAGGTGTCCTGCTTTCACTGCTGGCCTTGATGGAAGCCTTGGTCCGGTTCACCTTTGGGGGCTTGCAGGCCTTGTGTACTCTGCTGTATAGCTGCTGCTCTGGCCTCGAGAGCCTGAAGCTCCTGGGGCACCTGGCATCTCATGGGGCATTACGGAGCCGGGAAATACTGCACAGGGGTATCCTCAATGTGGTCTCCAATGGCCATTCTTTGCTGCGCCAGGCCTGTGACATCTGTACTATTGCTATGAGCCTGGTGGCCTATGTGATCAACAGCCTGGTCAACATCTGCCTCATTGGCACTCAGAACCTCTTCTCCCTGGTGCTGGCCCTCTGGGATACAGTTACGGGCCCTCTGTGGAGGATGACGGATGTGGTGGCTGCCTTCCTGTCCCATATTTCCAGCAGTGCTGTGGCCATGGCCATCCTCCTTTGGACCCCCTGCCAACTAGTATTGGAACTGCTGGCCTCAGCTGCCCGACTCCTGGCCAGCTTTGTACTTGTCAATCTCACTGGCCTGGTGTTACTGGCTTGTGTGCTTGCAGTGACAGTGACTGTGTTGCACCCAGACTTCACCCTGAGACTGGTCACCCGAGCACTCAGTCAGCTTCATACCTGGCCATCATACCATCGACTGCGAGAGGACGTTGTCAGGCTGTCTCGCCTAGCCCTGGGCTTGGAGGCCTGGCGCCAAGTATGGAGCCGCAGCCTACAGCTGGCGAGCTGGCCATACCGGGGAGGGGCACCAGGGGCCCCTCAGGGTGGCCCTAGGAGGGTATTTTCAACCAGGACCCAGGGACAGGACACTCTTCCTGAAGCAGGGCCCAGATCAGAGGCAGAAGAGGAGGAGGTCAGTACCATAAGAGTGACACCTGCCCGGGGCCGGGAGAGGCTCAATGAGGAAGAGTCTACAGCTGGGCAAGACCCGTGGAAGTTGCTAAAGGAGCAAGAGGAGCGGAAGAAGTGCGTCATCTGCCAGGACCAGAGCAAGACTGTGCTGCTTCTGCCCTGCAGGCACCTGTGCTTGTGCCAGGCCTGCACTGAAATCCTGATGCGCCACCCCGTCTACCACCGCAACTGCCCGCTTTGCCGCCGGGGTATTCTGCAGACCCTCAATGTCTACCTCTGAAGACTCCCTCCCTGCCTGTCTACTCTCCACGCTCCACACAGGCACCTGCTCTGGGACAGAATTAACACCTCACTGCTGGGTCCTGGCCTGAAATCCTCTGCCCTTTGGTTGTCCTGCTAAGCCTCAAGCCATACATCCAGAACATAGAGATGGGACACTATGGAAGTCTTTGATCTGGGGGGGGGGCAGGGCAACATAGCTTCTCTGTACCCAGTTGGGTCCCTTTGATGCTGAGGGTGGTGAGTATGTCACTATGCAAAGGTCCTGAGACTGTGTGCTGTGGGTTCTCCTCCAACTTGCCCAGGCGCACCCACATACCAGCCTCTGGGGCTACCTGTCTCTTCTTCTGGTTTTCCTGTTGGAGATTTGTAGGTACTCCCCCTGCCTCTTTCCCACTTTCCCCCCAGCTTCTGCAACACAACACATCAGTGTCACTTGGATATTTTGGCAACTCAGGGGCCTTGGAATGATCTTGAACCTTTGTGTTCAGCCAGAGCCCCTGTGCCCTGGTAGGTTTGGGGGTGGAATCTCTCAGGTGCCCTTAGAGCCACTTCTGCCTGTCATGATCTTAAGAGGCTCTCTCCCAACCTGATCCAAAAGCTGGGATCAGTTTACCTCTGGGAGGGGTGTGCATCTGCACCTGATCTAGGGACCATGTAACCTCAGGCACCCCAGCTCCACAGGGAGCCTCAGGAGGGATAACCAGATTTCTACTCATTCCCCTTTTATTCCTCACTTTACATAGAAAAAATGGCATTCCTCTTTGTCTCTCCCTGACATTAGGGAGGGCAGCTGTGCACATTTCACTAGGGTCCAAACAGAAGGGGCCAGGGCTTAGGGGCATGCAGCTCCCTGAGGGGTCTGTTTGCCCAGTTTCCAATGAATAAAGTTCTCTTGACAGCTCTGACCGCGTCTGTGTGCATCTCTGCAAAAGTTAATAGTTGATCAAGGTGACAGATGCTACAGAAGGATCTTTCAGTCCTGCTAGAGTCAGGAAGGTGTGTTCTCTGGTAGGGACCAGGCCTTGAACTGGCGCCTGGAGAAGAGGGGAAATAGGGCAGGAGGGCCATGCCAAAGGGAGGGTCTGTGCCAGGTGTGGCTGGGTTAGCTCTCACCCCTTCCAGTTAGTCCTTTCACACACAAGTTTCTAGAAAAGCCTTCCCTGTCTTCCATTTCTGCCAGAATTAAGTCTTGGTAGAGCTGAATGTAAACTTCTTACTCTTTAAGTCTACCTTCTCAGCTTTCCCTTTGGTGCCATTCTTCCCAGGAGGGGCCTTGGGGTCCTGATGTCTGGAGGAGCTGGGGCTTGTCTCTTGTTTCTTGGCACAGAGACTAGTGCTATGATGGGCTGGAGGAGGGCTGTGGGGCCTCCTGGTGGAGAGCAGGGAACTGAAGCTCAGGAGGCCTGAGGCCTATCTCTGGCTCCAGTGTGGCCCAATGCCCATGATCATAGCTGCCCTCACATGACCAGAGAGAAGGGGCACTCCCCCATAATTGTATGTTCCCTCTAAGAGTATAATGCCTGGGACTGTCTTCTGGAAGGGGAGGAGGTAGGTGGGTCCTGAAGAAACTGGTTTGAGGCCCCTCCAGTCTAGGTTGATAGGCTGAGCAGACTGGGACTGGCAAGCTCTGATTTGTTAGTCATTAGATTGAGGCTGGGCTCTCAAGTTCAGAGGAGGGGAGCTTCCAAGGGGCTTTGTGTTCAGCCTCAGACTTAGTGGCTTGGCTCACCCAGGTTGTGCCCAGCACAGTGGGGGAGAGTTACCCACCTACATCAGAGGTGGGAGGCTTGTGGCTGGGTATGGCTCTTTCTCTTCCCTTCCCCAAACTCTGGAGAGGGAGCTAAACAAGGGGAGGCTTGGCTCCTTCCAGTCTCTGTTTAATGTGGGGATAAACATTTTATGAGGGAAGATAAACTTCCTGAGATGAAAGTAAAGCACCCCATTTCCTCCACCCTCATCTGGAACTCCTTTGGCAGACCTTAATACCCTTCCTCTCCTTAATCACCCCAGAAGTGCTGACTGAGCTCAAGCTACCAATGCTTGTTGCATTCTGAAACTGGGGCGCCCCCTTGTGGTTTCCAAAGAAATAACTTATCTTGACATCCAAGAACATCATTCACCTAGCATGGGGATAGAGCAATAACTTTCCAGTAATCCAGGGACCAGACAAACAGCCAGAGTAGCCATAAATAAAAACCTTAGCCTTTTGTTGTTGGATCAGGGCAGGGTATGTGTGGTGAAGGCAGTGCCCATCTGATTTGGCATCTTTTGAGTCAGAAAAGACACCCCTTTCTCTGGGTGGCCCCACAGCAGGAGGGTACCCCCTCCCCTAAACACCCCTTATACTCCTTTTCACAATGTCTGAAACCCATGTGACAGCTCTGTGAAGCAGGCTGTCATTCCTCTGGGCCTGCTTCCTGCATTTCCTACCCCATCCCATCCAAGAACGCCCAGTTTGCTTGCACAGCCCACCAGGATACTCAGAAACAGAGTATCCCCACCACTAAAGAAAGGCTGAAGCCAGTAAGAGGGTTTGTTAAATTTATTAAATGATCTCTGAGAAAAGGGTTGGTCCCTGAAGCAGGAGAGATGGAGGAGGATCCAGAGAAGCAGAGGACCAGGAAAAGAACACCCCACCTTGGGCCAGAGCAACCAGGGGGACCCACATTTGCTAGTGCAGTACATTCCTTTAGTGTTGGGCAGAAATCCAGCCACTGCCCCATGCTGCCAGCACCAGACCTCAGACAGCCTGGGTCTCCATTTCTTGCTTGCCACAGGACGGAGAGGCCTCTATTCCACTTCCCTAGTCATTCACAATATTCTGGGGGGGCCAGCCCTCCCGAATGTGCCGCTGTCAGTGTTACACCCTTCTCTTGTAGAAGCAAGAGAGCGGGAGCTCACTTTCCAGTAGGCACTAAGCAAAGACTGGAGAGCTGTGCCAGTCGGAGTAGACAAGAAATCCAGAGAAGGTGCTGTCTGTCTTGATGCTGGCATAGATGCCAATGTAATCACCCACGCCCACCTGCACCCACACCTGGTCCTCTGGCTCCAGTCTCACCATGGCACCCCCGGAGAGCGAGGCTGGCTTGGGCCACCCTCCGAAAAACTGGAAGAAAGAAGCGATGGACTCGCCGTTCTTGACCAGATCGAACTGCAGACTGGCCCGGTAGACGGTGGCATGGACTGCGAAGTAGTAGACCCCCGGCACTTGGCAGGTGAATTTGCCGGTGGTGGCGTCGTAATGTCCCTGCTCGTTCACCAGCACGCGGTCAAAGGGTAGGGGCGCATCGGCAGGCGGAGGCACCCGGCTCTCAGAGCGCTTAGCGCTAAAGGCGGAGCGCGGAGGCACAGAGCACTCGCCTGCAGGCCCGGTTGCCCCAT
>NW_026000242.1:4914331-4936715 GCF_001458135.2 Marmota marmota marmota | reverse complement strand
AACCCCAGCCGGCGCCCAGACTTTCCCACAGTCTCCTCCCTCACCCCATTCCCCCTCCTCTGCCGGACTCACCCACTCCCAGCTCCCCGGCGCTGCTGGCTCTCTCAATGGCCTCCTTTGAGACGCTCGCCACTTCGGACCCTCCTTTTGGCTTTGCTCCCGCCCTGCACTTCACCCCACCCAGGTACCCCCTTGTCCTCGTCGTTTCCCTGGTCCTGGTTCACTCCTGGTCGGTTCTGCTCTGCTCCTCCCAGACTCCAGGGGGAAACCAGTTGTTCAAGGGCCAAGAGCTCCAGGCCGGGAAATAGCAGGGAAATAACTCGTGGTGTCGCCCGGCCGTCGGCCAAAGTTTGGGAGGAGAAGGGAGGGGGAGGGAGAATTTGAGCAGGGCACTGAGAGGCAATTGGTGAGAGCCAGACGCTAAGGGCTCTGGTTCCCAGGAGCAGGAGGGAGAGATGGTGCAATGACAGAGACCAAGGACAAGACTCTAGACCATGGAGAAGTGGACCAGCCAAGAGCAGAGGGTGAGAGTTCCAGAGACTGAGAGTCAGCAGGAACAGGGCCTTTGAATCTATAGGCACTCAATACACTTTTGTTGACTAAATGAAAAAAACAAAGGGCAGGTGACAGAGAACCTGAAAAAGCAGATGGAAAAGAGAAAGCAAAAGATAGGAAACCCTGCATGGAAAGCCTCTACATTGTCCAGTGGCACAGTGTGAAGCCAGGTCAGCAGCCTTTGGCAAGTAAAGGAACAGGGAAGGAGAGTGAAGGTGGGAGGGCTCCATTAGCCAGGGACTGAGGACTCAGTCTCTCTTCCTACGTAGGAGGACCCAGAGAGGATGGACAGAGTTCTATGCAAAAGTCCCCTCTTCCCTTGTCCCCTGCCTGCTTGCCCATAAAGGCAAAAGCCTGTGGGCAGGCAGAGGCAGGGCCAGCATGAGGGTCAGGGCTGTGCACAGGCTTCCAAACCAGCTGCCTCAGGCAGCCTGTTGCAGTTGAAGGGCCAGGGGGTGCCCAGTAGTGCCAGGCCAGATTGGCACTGTCTCTCTGCCTCCTGGCAGACAGAGCGGCAAGGGGGAAGGACACTGCCCAGCAGGGTGCAGCGGGGCACAAGCAGCCCACAAAGGAGCCTCCGAAAATTCTGGTAGCAGGGAAGGCTTGTTAGGCTCTGTGGGAAGAAGAGATCAGCCCTCAGGTGCTCAGCTCCCCAGGTTCCCTCCCCTTCCTGTGGCCTCCCTCCTTGTCTCTGTCCAGAGCACCTTGTAGCCTCTGAGGACATCTACCACCTCCTCCTGGGTGGCCATGCCCACCCAGATGTTAGGGAAGGCCGTGGTGTTGTAACTCAGACCGATGCACATCTCCACCTGGATAGGCTCACAGGCCAGCTCTGTAGGGATGGGAGAAGGGGTCACTGTGGGGACAAGTCACTTCATTACTCTGGGTCCTTACATGGGTCAGATGGAGATTGTTGTGAAAATCCAAAGAGTTAACAAGGAGAGAGGCTTTATACACATCAGGGATCCCTGTTCTTCTCAAGAGCCATCTCCAAGCAGCAGTTGCCAATCCTGGGCATCATGCAGCCACCTCTTTGATCTCAGGGAATGTGGGGTGCCCATATTTGCAGGAACTACTTGGGCATCTGTAATAAACTCATCCACTCTGTGTAAAATCTCATCTTCATCTTTGAAGTGGGTTGTGGAGAGGACTCTGTGTGACAAGGTGGCTGATTCTTGAAGCCCCAAACATTGATTCCCAGATTCCTGGGTCCTTTTGGCGTGACACTAAGTACCACTGCCCCCACCAGTTGAGAGTCTCTCCAGGACTCTGTGAAGTAGCCCCACAGTCAGGAGAGTAAGACGCAACTGGTCCCCCAACTCCAATCAGGGAGGAGGGAAAGGAATGTTGGGGAAGGTGCTGGACACCCAGCCTGCTCAGGATTGGGGCCCATTCAGGGTGTCAGTGCAGGCTTCTCACCTGGGGGTGGGAGCAAGGGACTGCTGCAGTTCTTGTCATTGTTGCCATCTATACAGTCTCTCCACAAGTCACACATCCACTGCAGATCCCTACACCCTCCATTCTGGCACAAGAACTTTCTGGGTCCACAGGGGTCTGTAGGCACAGGGGGTATGGCAGTACCCTGGAACTGCCCCCGCTCCGGGGTGCCCTGACCAGGTCCAGAGCCCTCTTCTGTTCTGTGGAGGTGTCTCTACTGCCCACACCCACTCGCCCAGGGGTACTTACTCTCTGTGGCATTGAAGGCCTTGAAGGTGGCGGAGAAGCCCCCGCTGCTGATGCTATGGTCTGTCCGGAAGAGCACAGCCAGTTCATGATGCGAGGAGACGAGATGTGGAGGTGTCTCTGCTCCACAGAACCTGCCCACAACAGAGTGTTGTTCTGGGCATGTGACCCCAGGCCATCTGCTACATCTCTGAGCTGGGGCTCTGGGACTTGCCAGGGATAATTGGAAACAGTTGCTGCTCTCAGAACTTAGGATATGGTGAGGAGGACAAACAGAGTCAGTAGACAAAGTTTTAAACTACTTGGGCTTGAGTCCCTTCAGGAGGGCTTGTGGGGGAATGGAAATGGCCCTCCAGGGTGGTCAAAATGGGGGTGGAGAGGGGTTTGCCAAAGGACTTCCTGGGGTGGAGCAGTTGCAGGCATGAGGGCTTTGAGATAAGCATGCACAAGCCTTTTAGGGTGAAGGTGGAGACCCGTGGCCTGGAGTGGCAGAAGAAAACAAGGTTGGGGAGTAAGTTGGGCCCATGTGTAGGAAGCTTGGTGTGTCAGCAGTGGAGGATGGGTTAGCTGCTCAGCTACCCTGGCTCCTGTACCTGCCCAGGAGGCTGAGGGCTCCTGAGCTGCTGGTCTCATACACCTCCACGTAGTCAAACTTGCACTCGTCCTGTGCTTCCAGGCTGAAGTTCCAGAATTGGAGTTCTATGCCATGTCCAACAGGCACGGAGATATGCCAGGTGCAAAGCTGGGGGAGGGTGCAGATGGAGAAACCCATGGGCCCTTCTCCTGTCCCACTCCGGGCATCCAGGATGAGCTTCAGAAGGGACTTCTTAGCCCAGCGCAAGCTTGTGCCCACCCAGCTTCCCAGTAGAACGCAAGAAGCCAGGTCCGCGTGATGGAGGCCTCCTGGGTCAGGGTGAGCCAGACTGGAGCTTGCCTGAGAGTGTGGTCCTGTTTCCTCAACCCCAGGGCTTGTCTTGATAAGATGAAAAGTCTCCTTTAATTTTCCAGGAAACTCTTGACTTTCCTGCACATGTGTCCTTACAGGGAAATACGTGGGAAAGACAGGAGCCCCATTTATAGATGAGGAAACTGAGGCTCTTAAAAGGGGAAGGATCTTTAATGTGGCTAGTCTCAGCAATAGATGGGTTTGCCCAACATAGGAATATCTGGGTACACAGTAGGTACTTAATAATGTTCCCTTCCGGTCTGCTTGAGTTCTGACTTTCCCAAGTCCAAGGCAGTGTCTACCATGCTGTTCCCAGTCACACTAACCTGGGTGCTCTACCAGCTCCCCTGGGCACCACACTTACCTGTTGGTGAGGGTGCTGCTGTAGGTCACTGGGCGTGGAGAAGGTGCCCTGCAGCCCGGTCAGATTCCCCCCACACCCTGTAGGGAGGCGGAAGGGCTCATGAGTTGCCAGGGCCTGTGCCTCCATCGTCTAATAGGGCCTGCAGCGGCCGCAAAGCGAGAGTTTGGGCCCAGCCTGCAGGCAAGCAAGTTCGGCCAACCAGGCAGAGAATGTTGGCAGGTAGGAATACAGATTTGGGGCTGGGCCAAGGTTGGGGAGCCCAGCTTGAACCTGGGGCAGTTGCCTGAAGACAGTACCTCCCTACACCTGGTGGATCCATACCCAAGAGCTTGGCACTACAGTTAGTCTCGTCACTGCCATCGGCACAGTTGGCAAAACCGTCACATACTGAGTCAGGCAGCAGGCAGACGAGCTGGTCACAGTGGAACTCTTCGTGGGCACAGCTCCCTGGTGGAGGGCATCTGGGATCAGAAATCTCCAGAGTCTCCAGATCTTTTGCCAGTGCCGAGAGTGACTGGAGGCAAGGAATGGGCGATAGGCAGCTGGGCACATGGTGGGGATGTCGCTCACCGTGCCCAGGGGCCACAGCTTGGTACCAGGCCTGGAAACCAGATCCTTCCACACTGCTGTCAGAAACGAAGGCCACCTGGAGGCGGCTGGCGTTGGTGTTCAGTGTCGGGGGAGGCACCTTCCCACACACCCTGCAAGAAGCCAGGTCCCGTGATGGAGGCCTCCTGGGTCAGGGTGAGCCAGACTGGGGCTTGCCTGAGTGTGTGGCCTGTTTCCTCAATCCCAGGGCTGGTCTTGATAAGATGAAATTCTCCTTTAATTTTCCAGGAAACTCTTGACTTTCCTGCACATGTGTCCTTACAGGGACTTATGTGGGAAAGATAGGAACTCCGTTTATAGATGAGGAAACTGAGGTCAAAGAGGGGAAGCAAGGTCACACAGCAAGGTGGTGGCCTAGTGGGGCCCAGTGGTCCAGTCTCTCCCAGCCCTCCCCTGCAGCTTCCTGGTTCTGCCCAGCTCCCCCTAGCCTCCAGGGCGGGCTCTCCTGGGGGAAGAGGGACCCACCTGAGGAGGGGCCCTTCAGGCTCAGGAGAGATTTCCAAGCGATCGAAAAGACAGGCGGCCACGCCCTCCACGCTGAGGGTTTCAATCTTGAGCTGTATCGTATGGTCAGTGGCCACCTGGATGTGCCACACGCAGTGGGCATTGGGTGGGTAAGGATCTGGGTAGTTGGGGCTGCTGAAGAAGCCCCTTGGACCAGGAAGGAGGCCCCCACAGGCTGCAGGAATGGAGGGCAGAGTTCAGAGTTCATAAGGAGAGATCCTTTTTCCCCAAGGCAATACTTTCTGGCTTCCCCTCCAAGCTGCCATCTTGGGCCTTCCTAGAGGACTGCGCTTAGTACTCACTGGCCTGGTGTGTGGGGCTCGTGTATGCCCCCTGCTGCCCTGTGGTAGCTGGGGAGGTGGTGCTGGTGCTGGTGGTTGGGGTAGTAGTAGTGGTGAGGCCTTGGGCAGGCAGTGGGCTCTTGGTGGCCCCAGGTGGGGGTGCAGCCGTCAACTCTAGAGGAGGAAGATGAAGAGGCGGCATTCAGAGGTGCTGGATCCATAGGAGGTGGGTAGAGACCCACAGAGTCAGTCCAGGTACTCACGGGACAGGATGATGGCCACGAGCAGCCCAAGTAGCAGGAGCAGCAGACTGGCGAGCAGGAGGACGCAGAGCCAGGAGAAGTGGCAGTCTGGCTGCAGCCCTCTGGGACGCCGGCCTATGGGCAGGAGGGGGGGTTTAGAGCCCCCTGCCCTTCGGCCTCCTTCACACGGTGCTCAGCTTCTGGGCCCCTGTCTTACCCCCAGGTCACCCCTGAGAGGGTTACCGTGCCAGGGAGCTTGGATGTTGTGGCTGGCGTCCTGCCGGAGGGCTGGTGAAGGGCCGGGTAGCCCAGCTTCGGGCTCGAAGGCAGGATTGCAGAACTCGGTCTGGAAGGCAGAGGCTCGAGGCTGAGGGCAGGCAGTGGGCTCTTGGTGGCCCCAGGAGGGGGTGCAGCCTGAGGATGCTGGGTCTCGGGGGGGGGGTGGTTCCTCATGGCCCTTACCTTGCTCAGTTCTGTCGCCTCCATGCAGAGGATGACATCCGAGTATTCCTTCATGACCCAAAGCTCTGCATGGCTCTCTGGAGTCCCTGTGAAAGCCCTAGACCCCCAAGTGCCCCCTCTCTGGCCACAGCTCCCTCCCAAATGGGGCAACCTTTACTCCCTGAGAGCAAAGGCTGTCTGGCTAGACCAGCTCTTGGGCTGCACTTGGCTGACTGATTGGAGCTATGGCTACTCTGTCTCCATGTGGGGGAAGGGATGGCAGCCAGAAGGAATTCACAGAGGCACGAAATGGTCCCTTAATCCAACTCAGCTGAGGAGCTGAGGGCAAGACCCTGGCACAGGGTGGCAGTTCTTAAAGGCACAGGCAGTGGCTGAGGAAGCTTCCAGTGGAGGAAGCAGGTACCCAGTGGGCACGTGTGAGCAAGCCCGCCACCCCTTCCCCGCCTCACCCGGGGCTGAGGAAGCTCCTGGGGTGCCGGCAAGAAAACATGGGGCTGCTTTGCAGATATTAGGGAGACTCAAGGGGTCTGAGAGAGAGAGAGAAGCTGGGTGTAGGTTGGCAGCTTTAAGACCTCTGTGTCTCAAGGCCCTGGGCAAAGTCAACTGCCCATCAGTCTTCCCGGTCTGGGTGATGGGCATTAGCCAAGCCTGGGTCTTTGAAATGTCCCTATTAGGTTACATGTGGGGGGATGGGGATGTGGCTTAAGCGGTAGCGCGCTCGCCTGGCATGTGTGCGGCCCGGGTTCGATCCTCAACACCACATACAAACAAAGATGTTGTGTCCACCGAAAACTAAAAAAAAAAAATAAATAAATTCTCTCTCTCTCTTTAAAAAAAAAATATTTAAAAAAAAAAAGATTACCTGTGTGACCAGGACAAGGAAGGGAACCATTATAGAAAGAGCATGGCTTGAACTGGAGGGGGCCCCTCAGCCGATAGGAGACAGCATAGAGAACGGGGAGGTAGGTGCCCAAGGCCTTGCACAGGCTGGGGTGGGTCATAGGGCTGTTGCAGGGTGGGAAGCCCACACTGAAAATGAGATCACTTGATGTCTCTTCTCCATGAGTGAAGTTCTTTTGGAAAATCCAGTCTGGCCCAGCTGTCCTCAAGGGAGGAAAATAAGGGATTGCTAATCTGTTTTGTGTTAGCCATGCTCAGGCTGAGTTGGGCAGGGCAGAGGGGCGTGGAGTCAGACTAATTCTTATGGCTACTATTTGTAGAATGTCTTCTATGTTTTAGGGCAAGAGGTCTTATGTGCAATTTCTTTCCTTTCAAACTCTATGAGGTAACATAACTATTTTACAAATGATGGTGCTAGGGCTCTGAGAGGTTAAGTACCTTCCCCAGGGTCACACAGCTAATGAGATACAGAGAACAAAGTTGCACCTACTAGGACTGGGTAAATACCAAATGCATGTTTTTTGTGACATATTGCTTTTGTCCTGTGGTGAGAATGAGGCATGTTTGCAAAGAATAGGGGACAGAGTATACCAGAAGTGAGCAAAGTGAGGAAACTAGCAGGGGCAGAAGAACCAACACAGATTCTGTGTTCCTCAGGCAGCTCTCCTTGTACTCAGGAGAGGGGATCCCCCATCCCTACATTCTTCTTCATCTACCCTCTTGAGGACCTGAGGTGCTTCTGTCTGGGAGGTCAGACCTTTTCCAGGACCCTTGAGTCCAGCAGCACTTGGTCTTTAAGAAAAAAATTTTCCACCAATGGGGACTGAAGCAGGTGTTCTACCACTGAGTGACACTCCTGGCCTCCCCCTCTTTTTTTGAGGAGGGCACTGGGGTTTGAACTCAGGGTCACTCGACAACTGAGCCACATCTCCAGCCCTATTTCGTGTTTTATTTAGAGACAGGGTCTCACTGAGTTGCTTGGTGCCTCATCATTGCTGAGGCTGGCTTTGAACTTGTGATTCTCCTGTTTCAGCCTCCTGAGCTGCTGGGATTACAGCCACCACACCTGGCTCTCCCCATTTAAAAAAAAAAAATTATTTTGAGACAGAGCCTTGCTAAGTTGCCCAAGCTGGCCTTGAATTTGTGATCCTCCTGCCTCAGCCTCCTGAGTTGTTGGGATTGCAAGCGTGTGTGCCCAGCTTTAGGGAAGGTCACTGTACGGGCAAGTTTTCTTCTTATCATACTGGTTGGATCAGACCAAGTAGGGTTCCTTACCACACAAAGAGCCTGGGCCAGAGCCTGGCAGAATGGCCTTGTGCTGAGCTTCGAGGAGAAGATGTGGAGTTGGAGGGCCACGCCCCTTGGGTCTGCTCCCTGAGACTGTTCATTGAGAGGTTGCAGAGCCAGGCCTGGCTGGGAGCAGCGCTGACAGGATGACAGTTGTCCTTGTCTCAAGCAGCTCCTGGTTTAGTGTGGTGGTCCTCAAAGTGGAGCCCAGGGAATTATTTAGAGGGTTTGAGAGGTCAGAAGTGTTTTCCTGGTGACACTAAGATGTTATTTGCCTTTCTTGGTTTCTGCACTCAATGCAGTTTTCCAGATGTTCTGTGATGTGTGATTTGGTGATGGGTGGAATGCAAAAGGGATGAGAGTCCAGCTGTTTCTGTTAGACCAGATGTTAAGGAGATTTGCAAATGTGTAAAACAATGCTACCCTTTTTAGTATGTTTTTTGTTTTGTAAAAAATATTTTAAAAATGCATGGTGGGGCATTCCTGTAATCCTAGGAGGCTGAGGCAGGAGGATCACAAGTTTGAGGACAGACTCAGTAACTTAGTGAGACTCTGTCTTGAAACAAAAAATAAAAAGGGTTGGGGATGTGACTCAGTGGTAGAGAAGCCCTGGGCTCCATCCCCAACACCACAAATGAAAGAAAATGAAAACACAAAAGCCCCATATGAGTGAAATTGAAGGCAGACCCCTCAACTCATCATCGTATTTGACCCTCACACCCGTCCTGGGATATAAGGCCTCAAAGTGGGGCCCAGGGAAGTATTTAGAAGGATCCCATTTTCCACAGTTGCTGAGGCCCTGGAAGTTAAGTGCTTTTGCCCAAAGTTGTACAGCTGTACAAAGAGCCGGGCTGAACATCAGAGCTGGCTCTATTGGACTCCTGGTTTTCAATTTTACATTCTTTTGCCCATATTTTTTTTCTCATTTTCTTTGCTATTTTCCATGTCCTTCCTATAGACTTGTACAATGGGCCGAGGGCAAGAGGACCTGTGAGCAAGGACACTTGACTGGGACCTGTGTGAAGAGGTTGGCCTGGGGCCTGGGGTGGGAGGTTTCTTGCTTCTGTCTGGCCGAGTCCCTTTCCTCTTTCCCACAGGTCCCAGGGCCTGACCTTCTTGCCTTTTCCTTCCTCCTGGCGTCTCCCGAGTCCCAACCTGTCTCAGCAGTGACACCATCCCTCCTGCTCTCTGTCCCTTACTGCTGTAGCGCTGTCCTCATGGGTTGTCCTGCCTATCACTGTGCCCTCGGCCCATTGTACAAGTTAACAAGACAGGGGACATGGCATGCTAATGTGGCTCCTGCATGAGACCCCACCTCCAGAGGCTCCCCTGGTTTGTGCCTTCATTCCTGAGACCATGGATCCCTATGGCTCCCTATGGCTCCCTCATGCTCATCCCTCCGCGGTTCACTCTCCTCCCCTCTGGAGGTCGGTGAGCGAGCAGCAGGTAGGGCGAGCCACTTGTGGTCCTGTTCTATTGCAGGACTCCAGCTCTCCAGCTTTCTCTGGGCCTAGTTCTCCAGCTCAAACCTTCCACTCCAACCAGGCTGGCCTCCGCTCTGTCCCTGGAACAGGCTGTGTTCACCCTGCCTGTCCATCTTCCTCCAATCGGAAATGCCCTCCCTTCTCCTTGCTACAGGACCACCATTATAGGAATGTGCTCAGTGCCCCCCTCCTTTTCTGCCAAACCTTCCAAATGGACTCCTCCTCCTTGCTCACTGCCACCCTGGGTCTTGACCTTCATCCACTGGTTCTTGACTCTTCCCTAGTCTTCAGGGGCCTAGAAGACAGTAGCTTAGTGGCCCTGGCTCACCAACAACTCCAAAAGGCAGATCACCCCAAAGATCAGGAGATCAAGGAAGCTCATGCCCTGGTTTTGGAATGCCCATCCAGTGACCCTAGCACACAGTTTCTGTCCGGTTTGGGCAGTGCTATGTCTACTATGCATCCCTAGGATTATCCCTGAGCTGGGAAGAGGCTCTAAATGTAAACCTCTGTCAATGTGCGGTTCGAAGAAAGGTGGTACTCAGTATTCTCAAGGGAATTAAACATTTGCTGATGATTACCTGCTAGGAAAATCTCAGTGGAGCTCTGATGGTTTAGTTTTGGAAATGGGGCTCAGATGGGAAATGGACATTTGTTGAGTACCTGCTATATACCATACTGTTTTTGTTTGGTAGTGGGGATTGAACCCAGGGGCACTTGACCACTGAGCCACATCCCCAGCCCTATTTTGTATTTTATTTAGAGACTGAGTTGCTTAGCCTCTCATCATTGCTGAGGCTGGCTTTGAACTCATGATCATGATTTGTCTCATCTTCCTGAACTGCTGGGATTACAGGTGTGTGCCACCACGCCTGGCGCCCTTTCTATATTTTATTTTGGGACAGGGTCTCATGAATTTGCTTAGGGCCTTGCTAAATTGCTGAGGCTCTCCTTGAATTTGTGATCCTCCTGCCTCAGCCTCCCAAGTTGCTAGGATTATAGGCATGCGACACCAAGCCCGGCCCAGTGAGATTAAATATTTTTCTTGGACGATACTCACTAGTCCTTTTCTGTTGCCTTCCGTATCCCACACAGATACTTGTTTGTGCTTCAAGAGTGATGAAGGATGGGGACACTCAGAGGTGTCTAGCTCAAACCTAGCAGGGCTCAGGTGGATTATGCTGGTTTTTTCTATTGGACACGTGTGAACATAACCTTGCTGTTTAGCTAAATTCCTAATGATGCAGAGTAGGAAAAATTCCTACAAAGCGCTGTTGATAATTCCACCAAAAGGTATAAAACTGTGATAAGAGAACTGACGGGGTTCCATCCTGCCTCTGCCACTGATAGGCAATGGTGGCCTTAAGAAGGCCTTCTGAGAGCTCAGCAGACTGCCAAAATGAAATCATGGACAAGGGTGCCTTATTCTATTTTTTTCTTTTATTTCTTATTTATATGTGGTGCTAAGAGCCAAACCCACATGCTAGGCAAGCACTCTGCCACTGAGCCACAACCCCAGTCCTCTAATTCTAAATCTTCATAGAAATAGGAATTTTTTTGAGCATTGATTCACTTAAATTAATTCTGCAAACTGGAACCGGGGAACCATTGGTATGTTAAGACCCAGTTCAAGGTCACACAAGAGCAACTGCACATGGAGCACCTCCCCTATGGGAAGGCCTGCAGGAATGCCAGCAAAGAATGGGAGAAGAAATCCAGGTTACTAAAGGGGGAAGCAGGATGCCAAACACGGGGACAGACCTGTTTGTGTTTGGTGTCCGTGTTAACACCAGGGCCTGCTGCCACAGGGATGAGAAAGCACAGTAAACCAAGTGGCGAGCAGGGAGCAGAGGCAAGGGCCTGAGTTGGGTGCCTACCTCTTCCTTACCATATGCTCCCCAGTAGGAGATAAGGAAAATGCACAGGGTGGCTTCTATCTCTGATGAGAAGCTAGTGGGATAGGCAAGAGTTACAGTTCTTTGGGGCTCACCCATCCACTTGGCTACAAGTCTATTGTTTCCATTTTGAAGAGGATCTTATCTACCTGTGGCTAGGGGGAAGTCATCAGCTTTAAAATCTTATCCTGGGTTGGGCCACCCACTTTGATGGAGGCCAGGGAAATCTGGGTCCCTTGAGGAGAAGTTGCAGGATTTGAGTTACTGCTTCCAATCCCGCCTTCTACACTCTTGGACAATGCCCAGAAAAGTGCCCCCTCCATGAAGTGGGTTTAACAGCCATACTCAGGCCTCCACACAAGCTGGTGCTTGCCTCAGTGAGGATTGACTAGATAGGCCGTGGGTTTTCAAGTATATGCAGCAGGGAAGGCAGGAAGAATCCCCATGAAATGCTAAGCTTACCTAGAGACTTCAGCGTCTTAATTCTAAAATCAGGGCTGGGGTGTGGTAGAGCTCTTGCCCAGCATATTGGAGGCCCTGGGTTCAATCCCCAGATGACACACAAAGCATTTGCCTAGTTCTAAAATCAGCAGAAATGGAAAAGCTGAATAGCAAGAATAATCAAAAGGAAAAAGTCAGATATGGTGGAGTTTGCCTTCATCTCAGCAACTCAGGAGGATTGAAAGTTTGAGGCCAGCCTGGGCAACTAAGAGACTCTGTCTCAAAATGAAAAAAAGGACTGGGGATGCAGAGGAGTGGTAAAGCACCTCTGGGTTCAATCTCCAACACACATGAACACCAAAAAGGGGGAAAAATAGAGAATGTTTCTGAGTGCCTCAAGGAGTTAATCCCTTTAAGGGGTTAAATCCAAAGTCTTGGGAAAAAAAAAAAAAAAAAAACCTTTAGGGGACTGGCTCCTGAAACTCAGGGGTACAAGTGCTTGCCTAGCATGTGCAAGGCTCTGGGATCAATTCCTAGCACCACAAAAAAGGTAAAAACAAAGCCCCTCAGGGAACCAAACCTTTAACATAAAGGCAGCTGTTTCTATTTTAAAGGGGAAAGAAGCTGAGGTCTTTATCAAGGACCAGGCCGAATCATTTCAGGTCAAGCCACTCTGCTCCAAGAGTGAGCTGTCCTGTGTTCAATGCCCACTGGAGAGGCTTGCTTGATTTAGCTCACTGTAGGCCTGCATGGGCCCCATACATTTCAGCAAAGAACTGTGTACCCAGACCAGCAGTTCATTTGAAGGTGTTTTAGGTAATTATCCCAGGTGTAAAAAAGGTGTCATGAAGGAGAATGACCTCAGAAGACATGCTGAGATCTTTAGAAGTGTGATATGACACCTCACCCCTAAATATTTTGGCCAAAATAAAGGATGTATAAACAAATATAAGGGGTTGGGGTTGTAGCTCAGTGGTAGAGTGCATGCCTAGCATATGTGAGGCACTGGGTTTGATCCTCAGCACCATATAAAAATAAATAAAATAAAGGTAATGTGTTCGTCTAAAAATAAATAAAATGCAGGAAAAAAATCAGTACTCAGTGAATCTTGATGAATAATATAGTTTTCAAAATGCACTCTTTCAGCTTTTCTATAGAATTGAAAAATTTAACAAGTGAATAACTTTTTCCAGAACTTACTTGGAGAATGAATTACATGGCCCTTAATATGCTTGGAGCCCTTCCTGCATTCACACCCCTCCCAAATCAAGATTCCACCACTTACCAGCTTCTTTCTCAAAGCTATTATTTATTCTGTACAAGGTTCCACTGTACATTAGACATTCTTCTACTCTTGCTTACACAGTAAACAAGTGTACACCAGCCCTTGGGCTCAGATTCACAGGTCTTCCCTAGAAAAGGGTGTCAGGCCAGGTAAAACTCAGGGTGTCTTTCTCTGGTGCCTGGTCCCAGGAGCACTGGGATGCTCCAGGCTCCCTGGGGCACAGGCTGGGCCCAGCTGTGGGGTGTGCAAAGTGCACAGTGCTCCATGCCTCAGTGCTGAACAACTTTGCTCTCTGGGATGGCATGGAGTTTTGTCTAACAACTTAGGGCAAAACCCAGGAATCATACAACAGAGGCAAGATGTCCCCAGACACCCAGGCTCCAGCTCCTAAGGAAGGACCAAAGGCCAACACCAAGAGGAGCTGAGGGGTGGCATGGGCATCCCTGAGAAACTCGGTCCAGAGGGCCTGTGTCTAGGAGGCTCTGAGAAGGGGCAGGTGGCAGGAAGGCAAGGGGAAAGGGATGTTAAAAGAGAATAAATTAAAGGAGAGAAGCTCGAGGGACGGGGGGCTTGTGCTATCCTTCAAACAGCTAGGGAGTAGACCAGGGTAGGTAAGAGGTGGCGGGCAGGAAGGACTGATACACTATCGTAAGAAATCGTTTTACCTACTTCCCTCTTAGCCTCACTGCAATGCACAACGTACCAGGGGCTCAGGGCGGGACCCTATTTCCCCCAGTGGGTTTGAACATGGCACTGGGGAAAAGGGAAGGGACTGAGGGATATTTCAGGGAGGGGCAGTTACCCCCTGGTCCCCAAATGCTATAAGGCACAATTCTTGGAGGCAACTAGATTCCATCCAAAACAAAATGAAAAACCCAAAACAAAAACTTGTTTAGATCCCAGGTCTACTGTGGTGTGCTTGGGCCTGGCCAACCCCGCCTAGCACCACAGGGGGCTAGCACTGGGAAAGTTCTACTTGAAGAATTACACAAAAAGGACCAGCCCAACATGCCAGCTGTGAAGAGGTGTGGAGGAGAGGGTCTCCAGTCTGAACACTTTCATTACTGTAAGTAAAAAAAGCTGGGCATTAAAAAAAAACCCAAACCAGCTTTCCTCAAAGATGTCCCCTTGCCTGTGCCCTTGGAGTTAGCAGCGTTAAGAGGGCTCTTGGCTCATGGGTGCTTCCTGCTCTGGACCGGTGAGCAGGTCCAGGTAGAGACAGGCGCCAGCTCCTCAACGGTGCCATGATTCAGGCAATGATGCTCCCAGAAGGCTCCAGAGGGCGCTGTCTTCCCAGGAGGCGCAGGGGCTGTAGAGGACGGCAGGTGGACGAAGATCTTCTCCCCACAGACTGCTGTTGTTTATTACACACAGGAAAAAACCACAAGCTTAAAAATGCACACAAGAGAAGCCGAGGGAGCACTGTGCTGACTCCGGTCTCTGTGTCCAGTGGATCTTCCCGCCAGGCCATGGCTTGGGGGCACCCAGCTCCTTGCTCCAGACCCTGACCAGGCTGCATCAACTCCTGCTCAGCAGCTTTATTTTAGTTTATTTTTCTCTTATTTGTCAGGTTTTTTTTTTGTTGTTGTTGTTTTTTTAGGTTTTTTTTTTTTCTGTCTTTTTAAAAAACTTAGGGTGTGGGGCCACCACGGGGAAGGGGTAAGGGCTGTAGCTCCTTGCTGCTACATACGGGAGGGTGGACTGGCCAACTCGTAGAAGAGCAAATAGGCGTCGCTGGTGCGGACTTGGCTGGAGGACATGGGCGTGACACTGTGAAGAGAGCAGGGAAAAGTCAGAGTCCTGGCCCGGGAGGCCATCAGGTTCACAGAGCTGAGTGGCTGAAGAAGTGTGAGGCCCCTGTCTCTCACTTCTCTATTACACACCCACAGCCAAACTCTGTTGGTTTGGTTAGGTTAATACTGGGGGTTGAACTCAGGGGAACTTTACCACTGAGCCACATCCCCAGCCCTTTTTATTTTTTAAAAAAATTTGAGACAGGTCCTCCCTCAGTTGCTAAGGTGGCCTCAAACCTGGAATCCTCTTGCATCAGCCTCCCAAGTTGCTGGGACTACAAGGCATGCGCCACCAGGCTTGGCCCAACTTCTGTCTTTTGATAGCCTCAGGATGGGCAGACTTGTGTGTGTTAAGTAGCTTTTGAGCACGCACTGAGAGACATATGGTCTGACAGCCAGGAGCCCTGCCTGAGCCCCCTCTCTCACCTGGAGTCATTGAAAGTGTGCCATTCGCCTGTCACTGGACTTCGGCAGTAGGCTGTATAATGGCCGCCCATGGTGGTTCCGGAGTGATTGGACACAGCATACAGGTTGTAAACAGCGTGGTCTGGGGAGGAAATGCAAGGCATCGAGTCCGGAGGCATTCTCTACCGCCCTATTCCCTCCTCCTGCCTCTTCTTCCCAATCTTTTGCTAACTCATGTTAGCTTCCTGCCATTTCCTTGCTTCCCACCTGTATCTTAGACACTGTGCCCTGATTCTTCACTTCTTGAAGATACTCACTGGTGTTTTCTGAGGCAAATTCTCTCAAGTCCAGGTCTTTTAGTGGGAAATTCACAAATGTTGTGAGCTTGCTGGTTCGTATCCTGGATTCTGAGAACCGCTTCAGGTCTGGGATTGATGAGTTAAGGACAGATGGCATGGCAAGAACAGAGGCAACTAGATGAGACCACACAAGCAACTGCACCTTCCTCAGGAAGCAGAAAAGCAAACACAAGGAAGTCTACAAGTTTCAAATTTTCCTACTCTGCTCCCCTCACCAAAATTTTGGTGATTTTTGATGATCTCTTTGTCATCAGTCATTCTCATAAGTCAGGTCCCTGCTAGGTGCAGTGGCACAGGAGGCCGAGGCAGGAGGACTGCAATTTCAGTCAGCCTCAGCAACTTAGGAGACCCTGTCTCTAAATAAAATTTAAAAAGGGCTAGGGCCAGGTGCAGCAGTGCAAGCCTGTAATCCCAGTGGCTCAGGAGGATGAGATAAGAGAATCACAAGTTCAAAGCCAGCCTCAGTAATGGCGAGGTGCAAAGCAACTCAGTGAGACCCTGTCTCTAAATAAAATACAAAATAGGACTGGGGATGTGTCTCAGTGGTTGAGTGCCACTGAGTTCAATCCCAAGTACTCCCCCCACCAAAAAAAAAAAAAAGCCAAGGCCCAGGGACCTTAAGGATACGGAGCACCAAGATCTTTGGGAACCTCTGGATGGAGAACTTCTTTATACATCTTTTTCTGGCTCGGCAGCGACAGCATGTCTGAAAGACAAGATAAACAGAGCTAACGAACCTGTGGGAGAAATCAAAGGGCAAGTCCAGTAACTCCTCGGCTGGACTTTCCCAGAGAAGTCTCATGGAAATATGTTGTTGCTGTCACCAAAGGATGACTTACTGGCTTTTCATCACCATCAAGCACATCCTCTTTGGTGAAGAGCCTCATGCAGTCCATTAGTGTTACCTCAGGATAACCTCGCTGGAGAAAAAGAAAAGTAAAGGTCAGCTGTTGATGACATGGAAGGACAGGAGGGAGCTCCAAACGTGGGGCAACAGTAGTGCATACCTTAGCAATGGGCAGTGAGAGGTCCCAGAAGGGATCAAAGACTGTAGAGCAGTAACCACAGTCGGTACATGTCAGGGAGCTCTTTAGCTGCCCAACAAAGAGATCTGGGAAGAGAAGGTCAGGAGATGCTGAACACGGGGGGTGCACACAGTCTTCTCACTGTTCCTGCCTCAGTTTGTTGGATGTGGGCAGAAGCAGAGTTCCCCACAGAATGACTCTTAAGGCTTTTCTTTTTTGCAGTGCTGATGGGACCCAGGGCTTCACACGTGCCAGGCAAGTGCTCCCCCACTGGGCTGACCCCAGATCTACTCAGGGCTTTTTTTTTTTTTTTGAGAGAATTTTTAATATTTACTTTTTAGTTTTTGGCGGACACAACATCTTTGTTTGTATGTGGTGCTGAGGATCGAACCCGGGCTGTACTCATGCCAGGTGAGCGCGCTACCGCTTGAGCCACATCCCCAGCCCATACTCAGGGCTTTTCATGCTCCGCTCAGGTGAAACAGATTACAATAAGGCAGCCATTTTTTCCGTCTGTGCACTTACCCCCAATCCGACTGTCTTCTCGTTCTAGATATTTCCTCCACATCTGTCGCCCTTTTTCATCATCACTGGGAACCAAAGAAGGAAGAAAACTAGGTCAGAGCTCTAACCATGTTAAGCTTAAGGGTATGTCAACGTGGATCTTTGATCTTCAAAAGCAAATCTGGTTCTCCCCAAAATCATTTACCCCAAAGAAATAGGCTGAAAATTCAAGTTCACAAAAGTTTTGTTTCCATATAGCATCCTCCCCTACTTACGGGAGATGATCAAGGTTCTCAGGGTTGGACTTAGGCCTCACTGTGACTCGGTTCACCTCATTGTGGAGCCCATCCAGAAGAAAGCGGAGGAACTCCTGAGCATCCTGCTGACTAACCCAGAGAAAAAAGTGTGAGCAACACTTCTGTATCAAGGCTCTGCTCTTGCTGCCACCCACCCTGGAGGACATGTCTGCAGGGCCCTTACTTATAACCAACGAAGCGTGGTGCATATCTCTGGATCTGGGTCTTGAACTCAGAAGGGCTCACCACATCATTGGGGGATGAAGTCCATATGGTCTGGATTAGTTTTGCAAACTCTGTTGAAAGAAGAGAACAGAGAAAGGGTGTGGAGGGCAGGTGAGATATTTTCTATAAGAAACTCAAACTAGAATCCCAACAAAAAGTAGGCAAAGACAGAAAAGTAGAGAGGTATTTCTAAAACACAACTATTTGTACTATTCGAGTAGAGTGGAAAAAGCATCAAGTGAGGAAGCAGGGCCATGTCCATGCAGGATTCCTCACCTTCCATGAGGGTTGTGTGTGCATTGCTGGTGTGGCTGAGGTCCCGCATATAGAGCCTCTGGAGGCAGTAATCTCTCAGCTCCCGGGTGTTGCTCAGGCACTGCAGAATCGAGTTCATGAAGCACTACAAGAGATGATCCAGAAAATCAGCGGGTACCACAGTATTGACCTTAAATGTCCCCCAAAGATTAGAAACTTGGACCCCAGCCCATGGTGCTGGACATTTTAAGTGGGGCTCTAGGGGAGGTCTTTAGGTCACTGGGAATACACCCTTGAAGGGGACTGTGGGACCCCAGTCTCTTTTCTCTTTCGTGTCCTGGCCATGAGGTGAGTGGTTTTGCTTTACCATGTTCCTGCCATGATGTGCTGCCTCACTGTAAGCTCAAAGCAATAGGGCCAATTAATTGTTCATGAACTGAAACCTCTGTGAGCCAAAAACCGTGTTGTCTTTATAAGTTGATTTATCTCTGGTATATATTTATCTATACAGTGGGGGAGATCAAACTTTTATGTGGCATCTCTATTACTTAGCACCAAAGTCTCTTTGTTTCATCTACCTAGAAATGAACTTCTTACAGCCTCAAGTTTCTCTTTTTCTATGTGAAGGGGGTGAAGTGAAGCAAATTGCTACTATTGGCCCAGGAGACATAACTGGTTGTTTACAACTGAGGTGAGCAAAAGGGAGTGGGTACGCTGGACAGAAGGGGTGGGAAGCAATGGGTATCCTCAAGGAGAAGGATCCAGGAGAGAAGCAAGCTGACAGTTAAAAGGGGAACTTCCTTTTGGCAGTGCTTCCTGCTGGGGGCGGGTGAGGCAGAGCCTAGCAATTCCATGAAACACTCGCCAGGAAGGAGAGGTACCAACTGCCCTAGAGGGCAGGGAGTCAGTTGGAGCCAGGAAGGGACTCTGGTTAAATTTTCCCAGTCAGAAGAATAGGAGTGGCCCCAGGAAAAAGGTAGGCTAGAAAGAACTTACCGTGTTCCCAAGGTTTCGAAGACCAGCCAGACCCTGGGCACTCTTAGAATTCTGTAAGCAAAGAACACAAAATATGTAAGAATGAGGCAAAGTGGCTGGCCCTCTGCTGGGCTCTCTCATGCAACTGTCTGCCAGCTGGAGCCATAGCAGCAGGCCACACCTGTTTTCTTTTCAACCTTAGTCCCTGTACCTTGGAGGAAAGAGGGCTGAAGAAAACACAACTAAAACACAACTATTTGCACTATTCGAGTAGAGTGGAAAAAGCATCAAGTGAGGAAGCAGGGCCATGTCCATGCAGGATTCCTCACCTTCCATGAAGAAAGCTTATTAATTTCAACACACAACAAAAAATGTTCTTCAGGGGTTTTCTTTCTTGTATGCACTACATATTCCCCATCTTTATGTTATTGTAAATTCTCTTCTACAGTAGTGACTGGAGATTAGAACTACAGACTAGGAATTCATATATTAGAGTATTTAAGTCCCAAATCCAGGCCTGTCTCAAATGACCTACATTTAGACTAGATGTCCAATATAGAAAGCAGCTATCCTAACAGGCACTTCAAGGAGCTTATGAAAAGTTAAATGACAAAACACCCAATTAAGTTTCGATATTCAGCTGGGAAAAACTCAAGTCGTCTACCATTCTGAATTGCCAGAGACAGGTGGAATTCCTTCCAGCTGAGCTCAGCTCCTAAGGGCTGATGAAAGGCTGGGAGAATCCTCCCTGCCTGGTTCCGGTTTCAACATCCTGACTGGCCACTGACTTGAGAATCCTTCTTATGGCATACTGCAGCCAAGCCGAGGTGAGCACCTGGCTGAAGGTGCCACTCTTGCTCTTGTCTCTATTGTGGAGGTTGGTGAGGGGGCTGGAGAGAGAGCAGGTGCTAGATTGCGGACTCTGAGCATTGTTTGTCAAGGGATCTTGGCTAATCCTGGGCATACCTCCAAAGGAATCAGAAGACCTTCAGCCCAAAGGGTTAAAGAAACAGTTTGCAGGTGAGTCTGCCGCTCCCTCTTTCAGGAAGGGCACCTGGGAGCAGGCAACTCTGGAGCAACACTGGCTGGGGCATGCGTGGGGCCAGCTCAACCCTGATCAGAACAGGAGCCTGAAATAACTCAGCTAAAATTACTCATGCCATGTGCTGACAGCCTCATAGGCTGTCAGCAGCTCAAAGCCCATGAGATTGTCAGTTGGGGGGGGGGTGGGGAGGAGCAGGTTGAAGGAGGGCTTTTCTCAAGAACTGCCTTGCCCATCCCATAAGTAAGAGGATCCCTTCCCTGGCCAGTTGTCAGGTCCAATCCTAACAGGTAAGGGAGAAAATACACCCAGAAGAGAGACCTGATTTAAAACTGGGGCTGGAAAGAACGCCTACTGGCAGCAGGTAGGGTGTGAGCATCCTGCTTGCTGGGGATGGCAGGATGCAGCCACAAACAAAATCTGAATTTTACCTCACTGACAGTCTAAACCCCAATGTTCCAGGAAAAGGGCCACCAGAGATGATTCCCCAGGACAGAGATCTTATTAGCATTTTCAGGCAGAATTGATGAAAGATTCCCAGGGGGCCCAACAACAACAACAACAAAAAAAAAGGCTACAGAAGTCTCCATGTTGCCCATTTGGAACCATACTTAAATGTTAAGTGTGCCCACACAGAATGCCCACTCTTACACCTATTTTTGGCAGTGCTTTATTAGCTCTTATCCTCTGTGCCTCAGAGGACATCTGTCTAAACAGGCTGTATATGCAAAGCATTCTACCACTGGTGACCATGTCCATATACACCAAAGCAGGCCCTCAGCTGAGACAATATCACACCAAGCACTAGTGGGGATGGGGAAAGGGACACCAGAGTCATCTGCCTACAGAGGCACTCCTGTTTTCACTCTGACCCAGCAGTGGGAGGTAAAGGAGGGTGTTTCATCTCTCATGGTTACTATTCCTAAGGATCTAATACTTCTGTTGGTCTTGGGGTGGGGAAAGGAGAGAGGATCCTTTAAGGCATCACTAGACCCCTCTCCTAATTTTAATTTTTCTTTCTTAGGATGGGGAGTTGTGCTTTTGTCTAAAATTTCCTGAGTTTAAAACTGCATGCCAATTTCTGAGCACTCTGTGTGGAATGTGGGGGGTAGCAGTCAGGGGTAAGAGACTAGGGGAGATCAGGGCTGCTCTATGCCCAGCCAGATATTCTTCTGCCATGAATAGGAAATCAGGAGCTCTAGGGAAAGTCAGCACTTTCCATTCCAGAGAGGAACAAAATGTTCCAGGAGTGACCTTTCTTACAGGGCAAACAATCCTACCTCAGCCTGGCAGGGAGAGAGAGGCTAGAACTTGAGGAGGTGGGATAGAGACCCTGCAGAGGCAGCCTTTTACAGGGAAAGCAGAAGGAAAGCTGTTATGCTGAGACTCATGTGCAAAGAGTTGAGAAAGTTTGGACCCTGTGCTCCCTTATACTAAGCCATCAACAAACCTAGTTTTGACTCTGTAGCAAGCTCTGTTCTAGAGAGCAGATGCCACCTCTAGAGTTGGTAAATAGCACTCCTTTCCCAGGGCAGGAGCCAGGGCTCAAAGAGTTGTCCCCTGGGCTAATGCAGAGGTGTCATCTTGGGTATGGGGCCTACTGAGGTTTTTGTCTTCATACTGGAGACCCCAGTCTTCATATTGGAGACGCTTTTTACCTGCGCAGGGAGGGTCAGCCATGAGTCCTGGCTGCAGCCAAGGAGCCCAGTGTGGCCCTGGCACGGGGCAGGACACGCACTGCCAACACGGGAGCTGCTGCCTGTTACATAAGACCTGTCAAGCTCAGGCCCCTTCTCCCTTCCCCAAGGGGACGGTGCCCAGCCTCAGTCCCAGCATTACTCAGGGCAGCTGCTTCGATTGAGGGATCCCCTGCCTACTTCCCACACCTGGAGGGCCTGCAAGAGAAAGGAAGTTGCCCCCCTTTACCTGTCTGCAACTCCTCTGCCCTTCACGGGGTCAAAGGACCCCGTCACCAACCCCTGGGCGAGAGCCCTTTGGGAACAGAGTGGGAGGCGGCCCCTTCGACCAGCCTTCCTTGCTGGGGTCTGGCCTGGGAGGAGTCACCCGGCAGAGTCCAGCGTGCTGCCGGTTCCCTCACACACCAGCCCTAGTCAAGGTTACGCTTTCCTGCACCTGTCCTGATAGGTGCCCGGAATTAAGAGACCGAGAGCCACCTGGTGCCCAGGTCACCGACAGGGAGGGTAAGGGGGACTCGGAGGTTGGGACCTGGACAAGGGGAGGGGGCCGCGAGTAAGAGTGTGATCACCTGGGGAGGGGGCATTCCTTGCTGGGAGACCATGGGAAAGGAGGGGTGGGGGCTGGGAAGAATCCGTCCCCCCCGCTGAGGGGCGCGTGGCGGTCCGGGGACATCCTGGGGAGGAGGCGGGACCCCAGACCCTTGGCGTGGGGGGTCCCGGAAAGGGGCCCGCGTACCTTGGCTTTGTTGAGCAGAAGCCCCACGAAGGTGGAGAGCAGCAGGGACGGGGAGAGAGGGGAGCGCGGCCTCAGCTCCTTGGCGAGGGCGGGAAAGGGGGCGGCCGGGGGCTCCTCGGGCAGGGTCACCGTGT
>NW_026000242.1:4886825-4914306 GCF_001458135.2 Marmota marmota marmota | reverse complement strand
AGGCTGCCGGGCCTGCCCCCTGCCGCTCGCCGGTTCTGCTCCGCGCCGGGCAGCTAGGTGACCCCCGGCCCGACCCGGCCCGTCCGGGTCCGCCAGCAGCAAAGGGCTGTAGGTCCCCCGGAGGGGCGAAATCGAAACACGCAGCCCCAACTCAGAACAAGTTGTCGTTGGGGGCCGCAGAGGACGCCTCCTCAAGACCCAGCGTCACGCGGGTGAGCTTCCGCCCAGGCAGCATAGAACCCCGAACTTTTGGGTGCCGCAGATCATTTCGAGGACCCTCACGAGAGCTCCCTATTTTTCAGGGCAAAATGCATAGATGGCATAAACTTGTGTTCGGCATTCAGGGGGACCCAGGCCCTCAATCTGTGTGGGTGGATGGGCCCAGGTAAAGAAGAAAGATTTCCACGGCCTTGGCACTGAGTTTCCATCCTCCAAGCTTAGTTTGGCCCATCATCAAGAGAGGCAGTACTGGTTTTATAAGGTACAATAGGTCACCGGCCCTTTTGGCCCCAGGAAAGAACCTTTTTTTGGGTACCCAATTACTCAACTCCATCTCTTTTGAGAATCTCAAATTTGAGTCGTTTGTGGGAGGTGGGGAGATCAGGGCTCAGCTGGTGTTGGGGTGAGCATTCTGCTCTGACCCCAAGTGCAGCAGTACTTGGAAGAACCAGGGGGTCTTGAGGGGCGGGTTTTTTTATGCTCCGCCCCCTCACCTAAAACAGGGAAGTGCACGAATCAGCCTAGAGAAAGTATCTTGTTTGGAGCTTGCTGGCTATTTTTAGCCAGTATCTTTAGCGTTTAAAAATACTCTGAGAGGCAGCAGTGTGTGCTGTTACTCATCTGTGGGCTCCTTCTGTTCCTCCTGGCGTGCTCATCCCCACATGTACACGAGCATTGCACACATGACCACAGACACATGGAGATTGGGCCCGGGACACATGTGTGGGCTAGGCCACCTACAAAACAGCAATTTAGTGATAATGGGAGGGAGAGTATCATCACCATGACCTCTTCTAGTACTGGTGACAGCAGGAGGGGGCAGGTGACAGGAACCGCAGGCTGCTGTGCTCTGTGATCCTTGAGGGCAGTCTTGTCTGGAGTGTGATCTCCAGACTCTGACCTAACCTGGACACGGCAACAGCCTTTTTTCCTCCAAGCTTCCTTCTCTCCAGCTACGCCCTTTAGAGCAGGTCCTGTATTGTCTGCACAAAGCTTGAATTCAATAGCATTGTGTCTTCTCTGAAACAACTACAGTGTCTTACATCCAGTTGGGAAGACTCAGGTAATGCCTAAGGCCATTCTCCATGGCCTCCCTCCACTGTCACCATTCTCCTGCTTTTCTGCTCCCTACCACCAACTGAACTGCTCTTATTCTCTGCTTAAAAAGAAAACTGCCAAACAACAACAGACCTGCCACTGATTAAGTCCTTATTAAATGTCAGACACTATTCTAAGGGCTTTATATATATTATCCAAGTTAATTTCCATAATTACATGATGAAGTAGTAACTATTATCTCTATATTACAGATGAAGCCCATAGAGGTCAAATGACTTGCCAGGATCCGAAGGCTAATAAATGATGACACTGTGGAATTTTGAGCCCAGACCTGTCTAATAACTCACACTTTTAACAATTGCTAAGAAATTCTGGGATGCCCTTTCTGCTCTCTGCCAATTACTTACTTGGAAATTCTGCTCAAAACTCATATCTTCCACAGTCTTCTCTAATTAACTCCACCCAGTTCTAAACACCCCATTACTGCATATCCTCAGTCTACTACTAGCATTCAGTTTGCATGCTATTAATTCATCTTAATGTGTTTATTTTTGTTTTATAAGTGTCTCTAAAACTTTCGTAAATGGTCTTAGATTGTGTGTGGTTTGTCTTGGTTGTGCCAGCATGCTGAAGCCTCCTCAAGGGCAGGGTTGTGGATTCTCTTAATGAGGTCTTAATGAAGACAGTCAGACCAGGCTCTGCTGGGAATCCTGCAAGTCCCACTGAGCCTCAGAGGGTGGGGTGTGAGTCTGGTTCTGCATGTTGAGCAAGTGTGCTGTGGGTGGGGGGGGGCACTGCCCAAGAGTGTTCACCCACTGCAGCATTTGGCCTGTGTCCCCATGACTTAGAGCCAGTGACGTGAGCACTCCTGCCCCAGGACAGCTTGGCATTCTGCCATGAACATTCTCAATCGTTCCTGGGATGCAGGAGATTGGCAGGGAGCAGCTTGCAGGGAGCAGCTCGCTGGGAGCAGGGTGGGCCAGATGGGGAAAGCTCTAGTGTGCGAGTGCTTTGAGAAGTCTGGGGTGAGTAGAAAGACTTCACACAGGATTCAGTCTTATCCAGAAGGTCTGGCTGCTCCCAGACACAACCAACAAAAAATTACAGCTTGTTTCTCAACTAGCCCAGTCCCTGGGAGACCCTTTTTCCCTAGTGCCATTTCTTGAAGTGGGCTTTGCACAAAGGAGATCATCTTTTGGGATCTGAGTGTGGCCTAGGCTCTGTGACTTTCTATGCTTAGGTATATCAAGATAATCTGAGCTGGGCTCATTCCTGAAGCCCAATACTCCCATTTCTCAAAACTTGGGCTTGCCTGCTTCCCATGTAGGATGTCATGTTCTTCACCTCACATCCTTCCTGGCAAGAGATGGAGTATGAATACATTAAACTCTGAATTAGCTCTGTGAGGCCAGGACCTAAGATTGTCCTCTTTCAGATCTGAATATTGGTCCAGAGTTTGGTGACATTGCTTGGGTTTAGGCATATGTCTCAAGGCCAGTGGCCTGGTTCCTAGCAAGTACCTACAGTTGCTATAGTAAATGGATAGACTGGTGGTCTGATTGACTGAGAGATGAAAAGGTAGAGGCTCTGAATCCTTGTTAGGGGTTGAGCTTGTAGTCCACAGTGTGCCTTGGGAGGAGGGTCAGTCTGCTTCCCTCACTAGCTGGAGGAAGTTCTGTGTCCCTGTATGACTTGGATCCCCCCCTCCACACACACAAGAGGCCAAGATAATTCTCTGTACTCAATTTTAAGCCCCAGGCAGTCTGGCCTGAACCAGCTGGATTCCAGAAGCCCACATACTTCCTTCTCTTGCTTATACCTCTGTCCGGGGTGCCAGTTTTACTTATCCATTGAGGTAAGGGGGGCAGGCAAAGAGCCAAGTGTGCAGCTCTGGGCTTTGAACATGATGTTTATTTCTAAAGCCGATGGTCAGTGGAGCGGCTCCCCCAGGGGCAGGGAACATTTTGCCAGGCTTGGATTAACTTCTGCATTGCTGAGCCCCACCCCAGCACCACATTAACTCCTGAAGATGTCGTGGGGTAGGGGCAGAGGAAAAGGCAGGGAGGATGGATGGTTCTGGTCACTGATTGAGAAATCAAACCTGGGTTTGGCAGTGCTAAGGCCACCAACCAGGTCACAGCCCACAGCCAGTCTTCAAGGAATGGAGACATCAGCATCTTGCTGATTCTAACCAAACCACAAACTAGCTGTCCTTTCCTTCTCAGCAGCTAGTACTGGCCCTCCCTGGCTGTGAGAACTCTCCATTAATGCTTTCCCTGAGTGACCTTCCTGTGCTGGCAGCACAGATTCAAGTCCTCTGGAATTCTGATCTCCTCAGGGTAGCTGAGTGAGCCTGGGGTGAGGATGGGCCCCAGGGTCTCAAGCTGCCAAGCTGGACAAGCCAGCAGGGATGCAGTCCAATGTGGCCAAGTCAACAGGAGTAAGGGATGAGAGAGGAAGGTCAGCTTCTCTCTCACCTAGGAGCTCTTGGGCAGCCCTGCCATCCTCAGCTGCTCTCCATGGAGAACCACCACTTGCTGCAGGGAAGCATTCAAGTCCAAAGTCCCACCTGAGAGGAAAATCACATGACCTCAGTTTATATAATCTCCCTATCATTGAACAGCTGGAACCCAAGGCCTCAGAAGATGAGTCAGCAGCCCCAGGGGCAAATAGGACCCAGGTACTCAGGTTCCATCGCTTGTAGGAACAGTACTCTAAGCTGAGAACAAGGGTGTGCAGGAGAATTGGCTGGGTCAGACTCCGAGCCTTGGTCTCTGACTCTCTGTTGAGGAGCAGGTGCCCAGCCTGCTGACTGTGCTCAGGAAGGCCCTGGGCCAACCCCTGGCTCTTCTTGGGGAGAGAGGGGGAGTCTGGGAGGGGTGAGTGTAGGGCTGATGCCAGCAGGCAGAATGCCAGGGCTGGCAAGGAGCAGCTGGAGGGGTGGAGCGGAGGAGGATTAGGAAGGATTGTAGGGGTTAAAGCGCAGCCTGGCAGGGCTCAGTGGGAACAGCTTGTCCTTCTACAGGCCCCAGGAACAGGAGAGGTGGGGCAGAGTGGGGAGATGATGGGTCGGTGCTCCAGCTCCTGGCTCTGCAGGGCCTAGCCACCTGGGCTGGCTTGTAGTCCCCACTGGGGGTAACCAGCTATTATTTTTCACCATCACTGCCCTGCCTGGCTCACCTGTCTGCATTTTTAACCGAAGGTGAAGCCTTTGGGCAGACCCTCATTGTCCTAGCGCTGTGCTGCACCCCTCAGACTGGCATTTTGTTGGTGTCTGCACAGGCACGGGGAGGGGGTTGTTCAGAATTCATGTTCCTCCCCACCAGTTCTTTACTCATACTCAGTGGAGTCTGTAATATTCCAAGTTCATGATGGCTGTTACTGTTAATTAGGGGAAGGAGTCTCGTTGGAACAGTTCTATTCCTGCTCAGGGCTTGCGTCTGACCTCCCTTTCTCTTTGAAAACCAACTGTAGGTCAGGTTAGCCCTTTGAGAGTCCTAGGGTATAGGACACACTTCCTCACTTGTTCCTCTTACAGGGGGGCCTCTCCCCACTGCAAAATACATCCCCCCTTTATCATCTCCATCCCATCTCAAGTTTATTTTTGGTGTTGGGGATGGAATCCAGGGCCTTATGCATGCTAGGTAAGTGCTCTACCACAGAGCCACATCCCCAGCCCTGCCTCTTACGTTTGAATGAACTATTCCATAGCATTTTACTGATTTTAGATTCCCCACATTCATTATTTGTTTTGAGCCTCGTGGCATTCCTGTGAGATGGGCAGGGCAGGTGTGATCATTCCCTTTTATAGATGAGGAAATACAGCTCAGCTGATAGGTGTCCAAGATTTACAAGGCAAACTGTACCTTCCAGAGGTCATGGGAAGCCTGCCTCAGCCTCAGATGACCTCTTCCTTTCTCACCACTGACTGCACTTAAACACACCCAGGACAACCTCCTATTGTTATTATTTGAGAACTGATTTCTCCAAATGAATTGTGAGTACAACAAAGGCAAACCAATGGCTTGCACATCTCTTGCCTTCCAAAGCACCTGGAAGAATACAAAGAGGATTGACATTTACTGAGCACCTACAATGTGCCAGGCACTTTCACATACATTACTGTTAATTCCTCACAAAATGTATGAAGTGGGAACTATGAGCACTCTCATTTTACAGAACAGGAAACAGGTTCAGAAGTTAAACAACCTACTCAAGTAAGCTAGATGCTGAGCACTCAGTACTAGGCATTGAGTGTCGGGCTAGTAAAGCATGAATGAATGGATAAAAAGATGAAAAGATGCCCACACCCCAAATGGAGATCTGAAGAGAAACTGGACCTGATTTTAGAAAGAAGTGGACTAGGCCACATGAGCCGGGTTGTTCTCACCTGTATAGGACACAATCAGCTTCCAGAAGTGAGAACAAAAGGAGTGAGGTAAACAAAGGTCTTAGGCCTCTGAGCCCCCTGAAGTCACTGTAGGGCATCCCTGACCACTTAAGAGTGTTGTGAATTGCTTCTGGATGGGGGCAGAGGGGAAGGATGTTAGGGCCACTGTGTTTGTCCCAGGGCAGTGTGCCACTCCTCTGAGGTCCTCTCTCAAAGCTTCTCTCTCCCTGGTCCTGGGGGTTAGGGTGGGGCCAGTTGGGCCCTTGGGAAGGGCAGCAGACTCCAGGGAGAGCTGGCCTGTGAGGAAGGAGGCAAATTCCCAGTGGAGTTTGACTTCTAGTTGAGACACCCTGCTCTCTCATGATAGGGTATTGGGGTAGGGTCTATAATTCAGTATTTGGGGAGCAGGTTTTCAACTTGAACATGCTTAGAAATCACACGAAGAACTTGTGACAAGGGCAGATTCCCAGGCATTATCTCCATAGAATTTGTGTCAGTGGGTCTGGGTACACTGTTAAGTCCTGCAGGTGATTTTTGATATAGGTAATCTGCAGACTCCTCTTGGAGAAACACTGCTTACCGGAATGTTCTGTTTTGAGCAAAGGGAGGCAGTCCCCAGAAGCTTCTAGGACCTATGCCACCTCATGAACAACATCTGACTTGTCCAAGTGAATCCTGCTCCACCTTAAGCATACCTTAAGCACAGTTCTGTGAGAGCAGGTGTTTCTCTTCCGGGTCAGCTCTCCTGACACAGTCTCACACTTGCTTCTACACTAGGTCTACTAGTTCTACTAGCTCTTTAGTACAGGCAACCCTGCCTTGTGGGGGTCTAAATGACCTGGGAGACTCCAGCTTATCTGTCTTCCTTGGTACTTCCCAGATGGCCCAGCGAGACCAAGGCTCTCTAAGTAATGCCATCAGAATTGTTTTCTCAAATCTTTAGTTATGACACACTTTACAGTGCCCTGTCTCTAGAGCTGGACCCTTACTCCCTTTGCCTAGGCAAGAGCTCTAAGCAGCATTTCTTGCTGTGGCACAGCTGTTGTTCACAAAAGGCACATGACCTATGAGAGGGAGTAAATAAGGTAATGGAGATCACACAGCATCCAGCCCTCTTGCCTGTATGCCTATCTACCTGTCCATCCAGCTATCCATGAATCCATTCACCCAACTCTCCATCCATCCACCCACCCACCCACTCATCCATCCATCCATGAAGTCAGCAGGTCAGCTGAGTTCCATGCTCTATGAGGCACAAGAGGGATCTAGAGATAGGATCTTTTCTAGTCTCTGACAACTCGCCATCTAATGGGCACACTAATAACTACAGAAAAGGTGGAATGTAGTTAATGCCTCTGGAGAGGTATTTTCAGGAATTAGATATGAGGGAGACCATGCTAGTCAATTGGTCAGTCTCCAGCAAAGCTGCTTTCTTGGTTCCAACCCACACAGGAATATAGAGGTATTAGATTGTCTCAAGCCCTAGTAAAAAATGTCTCCACAATTTTCTCCAAAGGCACTTTAGTCCTGGTGTCCAGACATGCTGGGCCTTAGCCCATTAGTGTCCATTAGAGGAAACTTCCTCTTCTTCTGGTGTCTTAGGCCCAGATGTAAAGCCTGAACAAGAGAGACGCAGCCAGAGCAGACAGGACCCATTTGCCACAAGGAACCCTGGTAGTCTGGAGGCCCCAGCATCTAGCTCCCTGGCATTTTGTCCGGAACAGGATAGGTGGAGGATAGCAGTGTGTGTGTGTGTGTTTGTGTGTGTGTGTTTGTGTGTGTGTGTTTGTGTGTGTGTGTGTGTGTGTTTGGGGAGTAGCCAGGTCATTTGGAGAGTGATGCTGAAGCACCTCCAAGCATACAGGTCCTTGGGAGAGCGGGAACCCTCTTACCCTGGCAGTGTGACAGGAGGGCACCAGACATGCTGGGATGACTTTTCCTGCTTGTCTCCACTAGGCTTGCCATCCACCATCAGTTAGGTTGGAAGTCCTGACCTTAACCTGGCTCTTCTGCATTAGCAGCTGTCTCCCCAGCCCATCACTGGGTCCCCAAGGGTAAACTCACCAAGGCCTCTCGTACTGGTGAGCTGGAGTGGCTGGGCCCAGGGGCCTGGCCCTTGCTCTTCTCCCACAGCGTGTAGCGGCCACTGGGTCGGAAGGTGGGACTGAGAACTTCAGGGACTCGTGAGGAAGGGGCTTGCGTGAGCACCTGAGGTGCACTGCCCTTGCGACCATAGTTCTCTAGGTAGTCGGTCAGGTACTCCGAGCGGCTGGCTGCCTGGTAGAGCCCCTGCAGGGCACAGAGCTCCTTGCGTGTGCGGGCCAGCATAGGGCTGTGGCCTAGGTTCCCGGGGTCTATCCGGTAGCCATCTGAGGTCCGGTAGCTATCTGAAGTCCGGAGGCTGGAGAAATCCCGAGCCAGGTCTGATTGGCTATTCGATTTCTTCTGGGTCAAGGTTACCCCCTGGTCACGAGCATTCACAGGCAGGTAGCTGAGGGAGTTGCTGGTCACTCCGTAAGGGAATCCACTGCCCCCACTAAGTCCACTGCCTGAAGACCGCTCAGTGCCCCGGGTCTGACTCTCTGCTCGCTTACTACCCACGATGATGTCAGGTCTCAGCAGGGGGCGTCCCCGGTCATAGTCCAGGATGGAGGAGGGGCCATAAGTGCGGGGACGGGGGAGGAAGCCCGTGGCGGGGCTTGGCTTGAAACCAAGCTTCTCCTTCTCCAGAAAGGAGGCGGCCAGGTTGGCCCCATAGGAGGAGGGGGTATAGGTGCCATAGCCTGATTTGGCATAAGGGACATCTGTGTAGCGGGCCGATTCTGTGTAGCGCTTCAGGGTGGAGGAGAGCTGGGACATCCTTCAGGGCGGCACTCAGTGGGGTCTGGGAGCCTCATGGGCTGAAAGACAAGGAAAGCAGTTGTCAAAGGGCCCTGTCATGTGCTGGCCCTCCATTGTGCCTACCATCCATCCCAGATAGACCAGGACGTTAGGGCTTAACTGGGCCATCCAGTCGACAAGAGGCTACCTGGCTGCCAAGAAACACACACACACATTCAGGTGTGCCCTTGTAGTCACACCAACATCCATGCATTCACAAAAGAAATCAGCATCTGCTATCCTGTCCTCACCTCTGCAACCTTCTAAGCCACAACCCTTCTCCAGCCAAATCCTATCTGGTTCCTGTGCTCAGATTCTGAAGAAACTTCTGAGCTGGGAATGCTAGGTTCCCGGGGTCTAGCCTGTAGCCCGCTGAGATCTAATAGCTATGTGAGGTCTGGAAGCTGGAGAAATCCCACTCCCACCCCCTGACTGAGAACTCTGGACTTTTTTCAAGAGTCATCATGGATTCCTGCCCTCTGACTTAAGTAACGAGCAGGAGCTCTTTGGCATTGTAGACTGTCTGCTGTGATGACCTGAAGATCATGGGAAGAGATCTCTCACGAGGAAAAAAGGCTCCTGAGAAGAAGTGATGGGGATCAGTGGGCAGGGGAGGTGGTGAGGGAGCATTCAGCAGAGGGACTGGACATCAGTCTCCACACTGCACCCCAGAGTGCTTCCTTGAGAATGGAAACCTGCTGCTTGGTCCTGCAGTGGGGATACTGCTATGGCCAAACCCACCTTCTTTACTGAGCTTAGCCTTCTGCGGAGTTAGGGCCTCAGGGCTTCCCAGGGATTCTCCTCCCAACAAGGATGCTAAATTGCTCCTGTTAAAACTTGATTTGGTCAAAGGGGCCCCCTAGAGGCCAAAATCCTGCACTTCAGGTGACACCACTCCTCCCTGGCCAGTGGGTCTGATGAAGGAACACAGAAATCACAGAATGTGGAGCTTGGAGGTCCCTAAATGATCATGCATTTTAACTTCTCTGTTGGACAGATAGGAAAAATGATGTGGTTTGATCAAGGCCACACTCTGGCAAAGTCAGGATTGGAATCCATGTCTTTTAGTATGTGACCCAGCACTCTTTCCATTTTTCTCCCCCTTCAAAGTTAGGCTCAGCTGGGGATACCTATAGTGCCACCATCACCCCAGCATAGCAGGCTTCATCTCCACTTTAGCAGGAGTGGCAGGAATGCTTTAGAGAGAGGAGCAAGTAGGCTCAGGCCCCTTTCCTCAAGGGTCCTCAGGAGCTCTTGGGGAGCTCCCTTGGTGTGGGGATGAAGACCTTTCTAAGACTCTCAAGATATCGTGTGTGCAGGGGCCAGCTTTGATTCCCTGTGAGAGACTAGCTGGGCAGTTTTTTACTACTCTTTTAACCTCTTTGAGCCCAATTTCTTCACCTGTAAATGAGTATAATGATTATCATCATGATTCCTATCTCATAGGGTTGTTGTGAGGAATAAATGAGATAATAACACGTGAAAGCCCCTAACAATGACTAGTTATTATCTCCTCTCCCAGCCCCTGCCAGGCAGCCTGGCTCTTCCCTATAATAATAATGTCAGGACTGGCCATCTCCCAGCCTGGCCAGCTCCTGACCTCAGCCTAGGCACCAGGCTTCCTCCTGCAGCCCCCAGAGAGATTAGTGGGCAGACACCTAGTTGTTTAACAGACACTGGCTCAGGCAGCCCACAGCCTGCGTGCGTTAGACCAGCAACCCAGCTCATTAGAGCAGAGAGGACCTGGTGCCAAGCCCTAAATGCTTAAGGCTTGGCAGAAATCTCTAGAAACCCAATCCATGCAAGACTTGGGATAGATGTAGGGGTGGGAGATGAGCAAGTGGTGACTTCCATGTAGGACCCAGAACATCACTCTGTGACTCTGCTAGAGGTTTCCAGCAGTTTTAATTCCAGGCTGGCCTCGGGAAGGCCCATCCACCTTACTCTCTGCCCTTACTTGCTTGGCCCACGAAACCCCTGCTACCTTTCATGTACTCTCCCTTGTCCCCTGGCTCCCACCTCCAGCACAACTTTCACTCCTATCTAGGAAAAAGTAACTGGGGGACCATCTCATCCAGGGAAATGATGGGAGAGAGACAGGCTCAGGAGTGAGGGCAGAGGACCAGACCTGCTCTGTTTCACTTTGGAGAACTCCATCAATAATGCAAAGTCAAAGAGACTCCAGGTCTCTGGAGCTGGGCTCTGGACACCCTGCCACCAATCAGATATTCCCTCACCTCCAGGGCATGAGCTCATGGCTAGTCTTTAACAGCTCACCCTCCCCTCCCCAACACTCCCCGGGGAATTGGTATTCTGCGGCAGTGCCTTAAGCCCATGACCTCTCCAGCCCTGCTGATGACGCAGAAGTACTGGGCCAAACAAGGTACAGCAGATAGGAACAGGCAGCCCTGGAAGGGGGGGGGGGGATATGGAGGTGGAGCCATACCTTCTGTCCCAAAGAATCCCAGGAGGGATCCCAGATCCTGGCTCTCCTGTCTTCTCTAATCTGGCAGGCAACTGCCAGGCCTCCGCCCTCCCCCAGCAACCTGGGAGACATGCCATCACTAACACCCCCTAGAAGCTGCCACTCAGCTCTGATATCTGTCGAACAGTTCTCATGTCTAGGGAGAGGGTCCTTACTGGGGCTTGAACACATCCCCCTACCCCCACCAAACCCAAGTCTCATTCTTCAGAAGAGTCCCAGCACTTTCCATGTGATAAGACAGCTTGGGTTGACATTACCTGGCACTGCTGTCCCTGGAGGCTGCAGAATGCACCACGGGCGGGAGCTTGGGCTGGGGCCCTGGCGGTGGCCTTGCTGCGCAAGACAGGGACAGAGCGGGCACTCACATGGCTGCGAGTTTCCCTGTTGCCACAGGAACAGCCTGGACTGAATGGCCCTTTCATGGGGCAGTGGGAGGCCAGCCGATTGGCTGGGATCCCCCGTACTCCTCCCTACCCAGTGTGGGGCCCCTGCTGCCCAGCTCCTTTCACTGTTTACCCAGAGCTGGCAAGTATAGGCATGTGGCTTCAGGCAGCACCTCCCCAGGTGCCCGCCACCTTGGACAACAGGGGCAGTCCCCTACCCACGCTCCTCCTTCATGCCATCTTTTCCAAGGTTCCCAGCTCTTCCTTTCTCTGAGATTCCCCATCACTTTGATCAGTTTACCCCTCTTTAGAGGTGCACTAGCATTCCTCTGCACAGAGGAACTCAGCTTCCTGTAGGGGACATCTGATCCAAGCAGCTGTCACCTGGCCAGCTGGTGCTCTACACCTATGGACCAGGCACCAAGCACACTGAGGACTTCACATTGCAGTTTCTGATTTCACCTTCTCTGCAGCCCTATACCAACACGTGCGGCCCTCACCATGCGTCCCGCTGCCTTCTGAGCGTTCTTATCAGCCCCAGAAGTCTCAGTGCAGGGGTGAGCTGAACTTTTTCAAACAGAGGGCTGCCTCACACTTACAAACATTGTTGGAAAGGTCAAATTATTAAAAAATTAAGAATTTATTCACAATTCAAAAATAAATGTACAAGAAATTTAATAAGTGAAACTTTCAAATGAAGTTTTTAGCATTATATTTGTGAAGGTATTAAAGCTTAAAATGGCATTAAGACTTGGGGCACAGTGTTGACGTGGTCCTCCGGCTACGTAATAGCAAGAGGTGTTGTTACGATGCTCATTTGCTGACAAGGAAACTAGGGTCCCTGGAGTGATGTGGCCATCCCAGAGCCTTGCTGGAGCAGTCACAGAGTCGGGTTAGGACCCTGAAGCCAAGACCCCCACTTGATACTTTCTTGGGCTGAGGTAGGGCTAAGGACCTGTGAGGTGGACGTGGGGAGAGGACCACTGTAGGATCCGGGTGTCCACTCTCCAGCAACAGAATGGGGGTTACTGACTCTCACAGGAGCAGCCCTCTGGATTTTTTCCTGCAGGTGAATGAAAATGAAGCCAGGTGCAACCTGAGCCCCAGAATAATACTGATTGGCCATGAGATGGTCTAGGAGGCTTCCATTTCACTCATGGTGCCAAACTCCTATGTGTCCCCTGGCACCAGCATCTACCCCAGCTCAAGGTCCTTGGCCCCCTGGCTGTTTGAACATGTCCCCCAGTCTCCTAATCTGACTGCCGTTCAGCCCACTCCCCAAGGCATCTATGCTAGGTGAATAAGGGGTTAATGAGCCCTGTCCCCTTGGGGCAGCCATCTCCTTGCGTCAGCCACTGTCATTTCCTGTAGCTCACGTGAAGGGCTCCCTAACCTGCCCAGCCAGGGGAGGGACTTGCTCCCCAAGAATCCCAGGCACTCCTGGCCCTGGGGGCAGGAGATGGGTGATGCCCCACATCCCAGCAATCTTCGCTTGCCAAGATCTGCTTGGCTCTCTGGAGTGAAGATATGCTGGCTTCCTGGCCACAGAGCCCCAAGTAGCTTCAGGGTCACACCTAAACAGGGTTAAGTCTCTTCCTTCCTACCCAGGTGATCAGAGCAGGTGAATGAGGAGTTCTAGTTAGTCTTGCTGGGTGCTCGGGAGCGTCCGTGGTAGTGATGACCTCAGAGCTTCCAAAAGCTGCTTGCTAACCGCATCAGAATGTGCTGACCCTGAAGGCTAAGGGGGGTGAGACGGGGGCCCTGTTTCCCTCCACCTACACTCTCTGATTCTTAGTCTGGCTGCTTTGGTCCCCTGCTCCCCTGTCTGGATACAAGCATCCAATTCTGGAAGGTGGGGAAGACACAGGTTGAGGATGGGGGTGGGGCATAGTTATGTGCCCATTCTTTCTACTCCTAGGCCCTAGGAGCCTCAACCTATACCCCTCCTCTAACCTGTCACTAGCAGCTCTCCCTATCAGGAGCTAGCACTGAGGGACCCACTAGCTTATCTGCCATAGCAAGGGGTCATCCAAGGGAATTTGGATTCATCTCTATCTTTCTGGCTGCTGGTAATAGTCCAGGGGGTGGCAGTGGGAGGGGAGATAAAGAGATTGGAGATTAAGGCAAGCATCCTGACTGGTGGAGAATAACTGGGTGGGCCCAGGGCAGCATCTCTATAGGGTGCTTCTTGACTTGGGTTTGGGCATCTACAGGTACAAAAAAAGGCAAAGAAATGGGCTCCAGGCAGTATTGTTGTCCTTACATTCTCTTTTGCACCTACTTCTGCCCAGGCACTCTCCAGGTGCCCCTTCCCCAAGGAAGAGTTCTGTCCTCCTCTCTCTCCTCTAGGGCTTTAGCTGTCCTCTTTACTCACCTCCCGAGGAGCTTTTGGTCTTGCCAACTGCACCCACCAGGCCCAACGGTGGCCTCTCATGAGCTCCCCCAAACTCATTCATGTCTGTCATCTGGACAGCTGCCCGGGCAAAGCTCAGACACCAAAGGGGCTGCTACTGACCTGTGTCCAGGGGCACTGGATGGGACCTGGGGGCTTCCTCCCCGGGAGGGCAGAGAACGCAGTGGAGAGCCCAGAAGCTGGAGTCTGACTCTGGGCTGGGTAATCCGGAGCTCAGGTTACGCTGGATATATATAGTATCTTATCTGACCTCCCAGAGAAGGCAACTTGCATTCCAAGCCCCGGGAGAATTAAAGGGGCAGTGGCATGCCCACTCTTCATGGGCCACTTGGTTTGACTGGTGCCAGCCAAGGAGTCCTGCTAAGGACTAAGACTCTCGGGAGGAGGCATTTTGAAGTGTAACAGTGGGGGAATTCAAGGGGAAACTGGATGGTAGAGGACTGGGGTGGAAATTGAGACAAAAATAGGAAGAGGCTGGATTCTGTGGAGCTGTCAGTCATAGAATTAGAGAACAGGAAGAAGCCTTACTGCTAGTTACAGCTCCTGGAATTTCGAGATGGAGTAGACCTAGCTCAAGGGCACACAGACAGCTAGAGGCAGACAAGACCTTTACTCAGGTTTCAGTTCACTACTTTTTTACGATAGACTTCTAAGTCTAGGCCTGAATTCCAGTTCTTCTCCCTATTGGATCTGAGTCAATGAGCAAGTCACTTAAGCTTTCTGAATCTCATTTAGTTTGTAAAGCATGATTAATAAAATATAATAATAACAATAATAATAGTATACCTCAAAGTTGTGAGGATGAAATAAAATAATATTTGTAAATTTCCTGGCATATAGTAAGAGTTCAGAAAATGATGATTGTAGTGAATACTTCCACTTCTTGTTTTAGTGAACAGCAGTATTAGTAGTAGCAGTTGGTGATCCTTCCTAGAAGAGGACCCTAACCTAGAAGAAAAAGGCCTCAGGCCACCCCTCAGGGAGTGCTCTGTTTTAATGCCAGAGAATAGCACTGTGGTTTTCTGAACTGGCCCACATCCCAAAAGTGGGAAGGGCAAATGCCAGTTGTCATATTCCCAGATGTCCAGTCCATCAAAGTGAGACAGGACAAGCCCATTTGGGTTCCCTCCCCATTTATCTGGAAAAATATAGCAAGTGTAGCTTCCCCCAGACTGCCAGGAGACTCTCTGGCCCCTCTGGAGTGGTTCCACTCTACCTGCTGGAGGGCTCGGGATTCCTGGGCCGAAGAGCTGTGCTGGGCAGGGTCACAAGGAGGAGCAGGGTTCTTGGCCTTTCTGGCCTTGGTGCACCTGTCTGCTCTCAGGATGAGTCTCCTGTTTCTCGATGGCTCTCCCTGAGGACTGGGAGGACCCGTGCTGGTGCCTCCACCCTGTCTCAGCACAGGCCACTGACTCAGCCTGGGTCCTGATGATGCACTTCAGAGGACGCCCTCATTCCAGTCCTCATTCCAGTCACCATGCATCTGTCTACAGCATCAAAAGAGCAGGGGAATGCCCCAAAACTAGATCATCAACCCTCTCCTTTCCTCTGGCTTTGCAGGTGGATTTGAGGGGTGTTCTCATGCTTGGTCCTGGGGAGATGAGCAGCCCCTACAATTTTCCAACTCAGCCCTGTTTTAAAAGCATCCAGGTTAAGAGCTAGGACTCTCCTCAGAGGAGAGCAAGGATGGGTTGGCCTGGGTGTCCCTTGGTTAAGTTGCTTGCCTGGAGCACCACATGCCCACTTCTGGTTTGGGATTTAGGAGAATTTCAAAGTTGCCTCTTTCTGATTTGGGATTGGTGGAAAATCTCTCCTTCCCTTTAACTGCTGCGCTCCCCAAAACCCCTCCCCCCTTTGGCAAACTGACCAGAGACAGCCCCCAGGAGCTTTAGGAGCAGGTAGTAAGTGAGCTACAAGCACACGTGGGGAGGGGGGTCGTCAGCGTCCAGGCATCACTCTCGGGCCACATATTACACCGGGCACAGCGACCTGGACCCTCCGAAGCAGCATTTCCTTAGAACACACTGATCTGTGCACAGATGGCTCTTCCTGGCACCCTGCGCTGTCAGCTGGCAGCCCCCCTTACATAGTGGGACCCACAGCTGGAGCTCCCCCGCACAGCTGGCCCTCGCCCTACATTTCTAATGTCCATTCTGCCCAGACTATCATTGACACCTCACTTTCTGAGCTTCAAACCGGCAGTGACCCCCACATCCCTCTTCCCGGATCTCCGACAGGTGGCACATACCTGCCTCTTCTCGGAGGATGGACGACGAGTCGAACCGGGCACAAGCATGGAGCTGCGGGTGAGTCCTGGCTGGCACTGGCGCGGCGCAGCGAGCAGCAGCTGACGCAGAGGGCTCCCTGGCTTCGGCTCCTGCCCGCCTCTCCCCCACCTCCGCCGGGGGCCCAGAAAGGACCTCCCCGGGAAATCGGCGCCACCCAGCGGGCAGCCGCCTCATCGCGCCATGGCCGGCAAAGCCACACCCCGCGTCTCCCGTCACTGACCAACGTCAAGGCTATTGGCTTGTTCCTATTGTGACATCACTAGAGCCCCGCCTGGCTAGGGTCTCCCAGGCAACCAATATCTACAGAGAACCACGTGGAGGAAAAGCACGCCAGTTTGGAGGGCGTGGAGCACGGAAAGAAGTGGACTGGAATGTGACACGATGTGGCAGGTGGAAGGTATTGGAAAAGAAGCGGGGGTCACTGGAGAAGGTTGGAACTTGAGCCCCGGGGCAGAACAACTTTCAGATCTTAGAGAAGGCTTCTTGTTCTTTGTTTCTTCCCATCCGGGCTGAGGGAGGTCCTGATCTTGATCCTCTTCTCTTTTCCTCTACTACCTACCCGCACCCTCGCCTTTTTTGTACCGGGGATTGAACCCACGGGCGGGCGCTTAACTACTGAGCCACATCCCCAGTCCTTTTTATATTTTAATTTATAGTCAGGGTCTCTCCAAATTGCTAAGGGCCTCCCTAAATTGCTGAGGTTGGCTTTGAACTTGTAATCCTCCTACCTCAGTCTCCCAGGTCGCTGGGATTACAGTCGTGCACCGCCACACTTGTTCTTTTCCTCTGGTAAGTTTCACTTCCAGGGGACTAGGGGTTAGTGATGGCTGCTCAGATGGGGTAAACGGAGGCACCCAGTCAGTGGAAAGAATTTTCTTTGAACTTTTTTTTTTTTTTTAAAGAGAGAGTGAGAGAGATAGAGGTAGAGAGAGAGAGAATTTTTTAATATTTATTTTTTAGTATTTGGCGGACACAACATCTTTGTTTGTATGTGGTGCTGAGGATCGAACCCGGGCCGCACGCATGCCAGGCGAGCGCGCTACCGCTTGAGCCACATCCCCAGCCCTTCTTTGAACTTTTAAGAAAAAGCTAAGACAAAATTTGAATTTTTGCTGCTTCCCTTCTTAGTATATAGCCTCCCACATCTCCTGCAGGCTGGTATACAAAACCACCCAACCAGCTAAGCTGGTGTCCAGGCAAATCCAGGTTTTCATCTTCACTTGGACTGTCCATCCTTCCCAGTGCCCTTAGCTCCTCCTTTCTCTAAGACTGGATGTCACCAGTCACCACAACCCTCAAGGTCTTTCTCTTGTATTTCCCAAAGAAATTAGAGGCAACCAGGAGGGGAATACTTACATTTCTACCTATAAACACATTTGAATCCATCTGCTCCAGCAGTAGTGAAAGAGCTGTCTCTCTTCTGGCCCAAGAGAGTCCCTTCTGGGTCTCAAATCTTTGTTTCCTTGGGGCCCTCATTCCACTGCTTCATTTTACAGGTAGGTGAACAGGGGATACAGGAATGAACAGAACAGGCACAATCCCTGCCCTCAAGGAGCTTACATTCTAGTAGAAGAAGGAGGGCAATAACCAAAGAGTAATAGATAGAGTGCTAGGGGCTGGGATTGGGGCTCAGTGGTGGAGCGCTCGCCTGGCACGGGTGGGACCCGGGTTCGATCCTCAGCACCCCATAAAAATAAAGGCATTGTGTTGTGTCCATCTATACCTAAAAATAAATAAATATATATATATATATAAAGATAGTGTGCTAGTTGGCACTAAGGGCTTAGGAGGCCAGTCAAGCAGAGGGGGATATGGAGTGTGTAGAGGGTGGTCTGAGATGCCCAATGAGAAGGTGACATTTGAGTGGTCTGAAGAAAGTGAAGAATGAACCATGTACATATCTGGAGAAAGACTGCTCTAGGTAGAGGGGACAGTAAATGCAAAGGTCCTGAGGTGGGAGCTACCTGCAACTTTTGAGGAAGAACAAGATTGTTGTATGTTGGATACAGCTTGACATGACTGCAGCCATCCTGAGTCATAACTGCTGTGATTGCCCCTGAGTAACTCTAGCTGGTTTCTCCTGTAGTTTCCCAGCAGACCATAAATAGATGAAACCATTAGGGTCACATGTGGGGCTTTACAATAGGACTCTGGCTCCAGGGATATGCCTGACTCTTTGGTATTATCTTAAAAGAAATCTTGAGAGGCATGATGGTGCCTACCTAGAATCCTGGCTACTTGGGAGGCTGAGGCAGGAAGATTGCAAATTTGAGGCCAGCCTCTGCAACTTAGTGAGACCCTGTCTCAAAAATGAATGAATGAATGAATGAATGAATAAGCTGGAGTATATAGTTCAGTGATAGAGAGCCCCTGGTTTCAATCCCCACTTCTACCAAAAAATAAAATAAAGAAAAAAGAAAAAAACTCCTGTTATTTTGTGTGTCTATATGAATATGTAACAATCTCACCATTATGTATAGTTATGATGTACCAATAAAAAGGAAAAAAAGAGAGAAACCAGGTACATTGCATCCAGTTACTTTTGTCCTGTTAAATATGACCCACTTGCTGACCCAAATAGTGAGAATCCAACTGATCTTGATGCTTCCCAGAACCAGCCTCTGTCAGTAAATCCCCCAATAAGTTGGTTCTGTGCAGTCCTGGATCTGTCTGCTCTCTTATTCAGTCTCACAGCAACTTGGGGCCAATCCTCAAACACTGGGACCTAGATGTTTCGAACAAGTAGAGATAGAGATGGAGATAGAGATAAGGGGGAGGGGGCATGGGGATGGAGTGGGGAGGAAGAGAGTGGAAGATGAGGCCAAAGAGATGAGGAATTGATGGGCTTGCCTTGGAGGACCTTAAGGTCCTTCTGATGACCTTGGCTTTTACTCTGATATGGGAGCCATTGGAAAGTTTTGAGTGGAGAAGGGACATGGGTCTGATTTTTTTTAATATTTATTTTTTAGTTTTAGGTGAACACAATATCTTTTTAAAAAAATATTTTTTAGTTGTAGTTGGACACAATACCTTTATTTATTTTCATGTGGTGCTGAGGATCAAACCCAGGGCCTTGTTATGTGCTAGGCAAGCGCTCTACTGCTGAGCCACAAACCCAGCCCCTGGACACAATATCTTTATTTTACATGTATGTGGTGCTGAGGATCGAACCCAGTGTTTCTTGCATGCTAGGCGAGCACTCTACCATTGAGCCATAACCCCAGTCCATGGATCTGATTTCTTTTTAAAACAGAATCTCTTTAGCTACTATATGGAAAAAATATTTGAAGAAATGCAGAATAGTAGCAAGAGTCCATTTAGGAGGTGACTGAATTTTCTTCTGAACATTAACTGAGAAGGGGAAGGCTGTGGAAGGAGCAGGTTTTGGTGATGAGTTGGAGAGGAGGAAGTAGATCAGATACAACATCAATTTGAGATGTCTATTAGGCATCCCAATGGAGATGTCAAGAAAGCAGGTAGAGCCTGTTATGGTGGCGCACACCTGCAATCCCAGCTACCTGGAGGCTGAGGCAGGAGGATCATCCATTCTAGGCCAGCATCTGCAATTTAATGAGACCCTGTCTCAAAATATGAAAGGGGGCTAGGGATGTAGCTCAGTGGTAGAGTGCCCCTGGGATCAATTAAAAAAAAAAAAAAAGCAACTAAGCATTTGGATGTGCAAGTTTGGTGTGGTCTAGATTAGGGATATAAAATTGAGAATTTCCTGGCATAGTGGTGCACGCCTATAATCCCAGGGACTTGGGAGGCTGAGGCAGGAGGATCACAAATTCAAAGCCAGCCTCAGCAATTTAGCGAGGCTGTGTCTCTAAGCCAAATATAAAAGGATTGGGGACATGGCTCAGCAGTTAAGCGCCCTTGGGTTCAATACCCTGTACAAAAAAAAAAAATTGAGAATCATCATTGTATGGATGTTATTTAAAACCATGTGATTAGAAGAGATTACCTTACCAAGGGAACAAGTGTAGATAGAAAAACATGCAAAACATGCAAGGACTGAGTTCTTGGTCTCTCCAATATCAAGTAGTTTCAGAGATGAGTTGGAACCATCAGAGAGACAAGGAACAGTAAGTGTAGTGGGGAAAAAAATTCCAGGAGATGGCAGTCTGCTGGCGGCCAACAGAAGGAAACTTATTGGGAGAAGGGAAAGATCAAATGCTGCCTATAGATTAAGTGAGATGAGTTTGAGAATTGATTTAGAAGGTTGTTGGCGACCTCAAGAATACTTTGGATAGAGTGGTGGGGTGAAAATTTGAGTGTGGATGAGTTCAAGAAAGATTGGGAGGAGAGGAGGAAACAGCAGAGACAACTCTTTGGAGGAGTTTTGTTGTAAGAAAGGAAAGAAATTGTGTGAGAGCTAAAAGGAGAAGTAAGGTCAAGAGGAATTTTAAGTGGGCATAAAACTATGTGTTGTTTGTTGACGGTGAAGAGCACGGGCAGAAATGGAGCTGGGCATGGTGATGCATGCTGTAATCCCAGCGGCTTGGGAGGCTGAGGTAGGAGGATCACAGGTTTGAGGTCAACCTCAGCAACTTAGTGAGGCTGTGAGCAAACTAGTGAGATTGCTCAAAATAAAAAATATAAAGGGCTGAAGATGTGGTTAAGCACCCTTGGGTTCAATCTCTGATATCAAACAAACAAACAAAAACAACAAAGAGACAAAGCTGATGCTGCTGGAGAGTGTGAGGACGATGTCCAGAGTGGTGTTCCTGGATTAGGTGAGGAGGGCTGGGATTGGGTATGGAGAAGGACGGGCTGCTTTGGTTAGGGGCATACATGGTTCATTCAAGTGAAAAGAGAACACATAGTATTTGGGGACAGGTGCAGGGAGATGGATGGACATAGTGGAAGCTTGTGGGGATTCTCTGTGGATGGCCTCTGCTCTCCTAGTGAATCAGGAAGCCAGGTCAGTGGAGTGAGGGTGGAGGAAAGGCTGGGAGGTCGCACGTGAGGAGTCATAAAATAGTCATCTAGGTGCACCAGAATCACCTGAGGGCCTGTGAAAGCCTTCCCACCTGCAGGTGTTCTATTCAGGAGGTCCGCGGTGGGCCTTAGATTTTGCTTTTTTTTTTTTTTTTTTTCCAGCACCAGGGATTGAATCCAGGGGCACTTAACTACTGAGCCACATCTCCAGCCCTTTTTTTGTATTTTATTTAGAGACAGGGTCTTGCTAAGTTGCTGATGCTGACTTTGAACTTGCAACCCTCCTGCTCAGCCTCCCGACATTGGGATTACAGGTATGTCTCGCTGTGCCCCACAGTTTTATATTTCTAATAAGTCTTCAGTCACAGCTGCAGCTGCTGGTCTGGGAATGACTCTGAGGATTACTGAGCTGGAGAAGGACAGTGAATGGACTGCAGGATGCAGCATGGTCACCAGGCAGCATCAAGGGCCCGTTTGAGGTTAGGAATCATGACTCCAAAGCGTCTCTGATCAGCACTCTTTTTCATCTCATCCACAATTACTTGTGCAGGCAAGTCGATTGACTTGCCCTGGGGCATATAACAGGCTCCACATTTCTTCCTCTTTAAAAAAACAACAATTTTGTAGGGTGCAGTGGCATATGCCTATAATCCAGTGGCTTGGGAAGCTGAAACAGGAGGATCTCAAGTGCAAGGCCTGCCTTGGTGACTTAGCAAGCCCCTAAACAACTTAGTGAGACCTTGTCTCATAAAAGAAAAAGGGCTGGGGATGTAGCTCAGTAGTAAAGTGCTTATAACAATGTCCAACAATTTCTGGCACACGAGGAGTGCCCAAGATCACTGCCATCCACCAGCTTCTACCTGCCTGGGGCTGATGATGCTTAATCTGCATTTTCGGTAGACCTCATACCTGAGCACCAGTCATGATTACCCATCTGCTTCTTGACATACCCTTGAAGGTCCCATCAGATCCCAACCTTAACAGGAGCCCAAACCTTAAACTCATCATTTTCTATTCAGTTTCTTCCCTTTCTTTTTCCCCATGTCCTTTCAAGGTGCCATATCATCTATCCCATTCTCCAGCCAGAAATTTGGTGGTTTCTAGGGTTCTAGTTTTTCTCACTTCACTAATTTATTTCCTTCCTTCCTTCCTTCCTTCCTTCCTTCCTTCCTTCCTTCCTTCCTTCCTTCCATCCTTTCTTCCTTCTTCCCTCTGCCCCTTGTACTAGGGATTGAACTCAGGGTGCTTAACCACTGTGCTACATCCCCAACACTTTTTTAAAAATTTGAGAAAGGGTCTTACTTAGTTGCTTAGAGCCTTGCTAAGTTGCTGAGGCTGTTTCGAACTTGTGATCCTCCTGCCTCAGCCTCTCCAGTTGCTGGGATTACAGGGGTGCACCACCAAGCCAAGCTCATTCACTAATTCTTATAAAAATATTATCATAACTCAGATATGCATAAAACATTACACCTGTTTTCTGTGATATATCTACATCTCTATTTTGAGTCAGTCCCTATTCTACTGGAGTGGTGGACACTTAATTTTAGTCAGCTGGAGGAATCTTGCCTCCTCTTTCCAGGATTTGCCCAACTTCTAGAAGGATGGTTCATATGTATTTTTTTCCCCCAAAGCACAAGAGGAAGAAGATCCTGTTACTAGAATGGCCACCTTGTGTCCACTGAGACACCTTGTGTCTATTGCCTGATTCCTGCTCATGTGGCTTCTGTAGGTCTCGTGTCACTATGTCACTCCTGGACACGTGGACATCATCCTGCTGCTACTTTTTCCTGGAGTGGAATGAGAAGGTGTGATGCTTTCTGTGGCTCTAGCTGCCTTCAAAATGGTTGCCCTCTGCAGTTTTTCTCTTTCTGGGCCTCGTCTCCTTTCTGGCTCTAGCCAGGACTTGGCCTGGGGCTCTGTCTGACCTCTAACACCTATGTGGGGGTCTGCTGCCTCTTCATGCTCAGGAGTCCAAGGACAGAGCCACTGACCTCCATGTCTGTCACTGCTTTCCCAAGGCTGGCTCCTGTCTGTGGTGCTAACACCAATGTGAGGTTTTGGCTTGTCCAAGGTTATGTTCTCCATGTTTTTGTCCAGGTGGGAATCCTGCCTGTTTTCTGAAGACCCTGAAAGGCCTAGGCAATTGGAATTTAAAAGCCAGAAGAGTTTCCCATTTCCCACTTGTTTGTTTGTTTGTTTGTTTGTTTCTTTCTTTCTTTCTTTCTTTCTTTCTTTCTTTCTTTCTTCTTCTTCCTCCTCCTCCTCTTCCTCCTCCTCTTCCTCCTCCTCTTCCTCCTCCTCCTCTTCCTCCTCCTCCTCTTCCTCCTCTTCCTCCTCCTCTTCCTCCTCCTCCTCTTCCTCCTCCTCTTCCTCCTCCTCCTCCTCCTCCTCCTCCTCCTCCTCCTCCTCCTCCTCTTCTGGTTTACCACTGAGCTACATCCCCAGCCCTTTTAAAATTTTTTTTTTTTTTTTTTGAGATAGGGACTTGCAGAGTTGCTGAGGCTGGCCTTGAACTTGAGATCCTCCTGCCTCAGCCTCCCAAGTTGCTGAAATTACAGATGAGCCCCAGCACACCCAGCTCCTCTCCTTCTTTTAAGCCCCATGCTCTCTGAAGCTCCTGGCATCTGGTCATGCTACAACCAGCCTTACTTGTGGCTGTCAACTGTGGGCACTTGGTATCTTTCCACCCTTCTCCCTCATCATTCTCAGTGATTTTAGTCTCCCTTTCAGCCTGTGAGGCCCCTGATCCCCCCCTTTCTCACTATGTGTCATCTGCTTGCCCAAGAACAATTTCACATTCTTACCCAGTCTGGACTCTAAAAGGTCTCCTCGCCTCCTTCAGTATTGGGGATTGAATCCAGGGATACTATACCCTAGCTAGCCCTTTTTATTTAATTTTAAAATTTTGAGACAGGGTCTACATTCATGATGACGAATCTCAGATGGACATAGAGCTGCCCAGTGTTTCTATCATGTCTGGCTGCTATGATTATTTTCCCACTGAATTTAGCTTTCTATTGCCACATATCACATACTCAGAAATGTAGTGGCTTAAAAAAACAATACTTGTTGCCTCACAGTCTGTAGGTCAGAAATCCTGGTGGGCTCAGCTGGTTCTCTGGGTAGGCGCTCACAAGGCCAAAATCAAGGTGCCAGCTGGGCTGGATCCTGTCTGGAGGTTTGTTCAGGTAGTTGGCAGGACCTAGTTCCTCAGAGCTGCAGGGGTGAAGGCCCTGTTTCCTCACTAGCTGCCAGCTGGGTCTGTCGTCTGCTCCTAGTGGCTAGGAGTATTCTTTCTGTGGTCATCTGTGGCACATTGAATCACCTTTGTGCTTTGATCTTTCCTAGACCACTGGCCAGAGAAAGGGCTCTGATTTTAAGGGCTCATGTGATTGGATGAGGCCTACCCGGATAATCCCCGCCTTTTAAGATTAAGTATGCCATACACACTAGAAAGCACGGGGATCAGATGAGATCTGATCCCCAGACTCCAGGGGTTAGGGATATGTGATCATGGAAGGCTATTTTTAGAATTCTGCTACCACTATGACTTTCTGATATATGATGAGTTTCTATTATTTCCTTAAAATTTTGGGAGCATTGAACCTTGAGAGGTTAAGGTCATTTAACCAGGATTTGAAGCTAGATCTCTCTGACTCCTGGAAATAAGCATTTGCCCGTGCTGCTTGGAGTATTACTTCCTTTTTTCAAAATGCCCCCACACCCCTCCATCTCTTTAGTGTCTATGGTTCAGCTGATGACCTTTTCATGTACTTCCTTGAGAAAATAGTGGCTTCTCATATGCAAAGCCCTGTCCTTTGCTGTTTTCTGTTGCTATGACTTAATTCTCCAAACTAGGAAATAAAAAAAAATTGATTTGATTCTGGGTTCTGGAGGCTGGGAGATCCAAGTGTATAGGGCCGGCATCTGCTTGTCATCTGGGAAGGGCCTTCTGGCTGCATCATGACATGTCAGAGGCCCTCTTACGGTGAGAGAGCAAGTGTGGCTTCTTATAAAGCCACCAATGCCATCATGGGGTCCCACTCTCATGACCTTATCTACTCCTTACTACCTTCAGAGCCCCCACTTTCAATTACCACTAACATATTTGGGGATTAAGTTTACAAAATGAACTTTTGGGGGGACACATTTAAACCATAGTAAGCCCCAAAACTTTGAGTCACAAACCTCCTCCTTCTACACCGATTTTGTCTTTTTTTTTCCCTGACTCTAGATCCCTCCTCTCTTGCTTTCCCAATGACTCCCATTTTTCATGTTCTTCTCTTTCTCCTTCCTTAGCCTTTCCCTGTCTCCACAACCTCAGCAGCAACACACAGCCATGCTCTAGTACTGCCTGTCTTAGAAACAAATGAAGATGGGTGCAGAGGTGCACTCCTATAATCCCAACCACTCAGGAGGCTGAGACAGAAGGATCACAAGTTAGAGGCCAACCTGGACAACTTAGTGAGGCCCTGTCTCAAAATTTAAAAGAAAAGAAAAAAAAAAAAAAACAAAGCAAATGCTCCTGGACTCTACCTCCCACATCAGCCACAGCCACACTTCCTGAATAAAAGTCTACATTAGCCATTCAGTCTCATGCACCCACTCCAATCTGGCTTCTGTTACCACCACTCCGTTGAACTGCTCTGCCAGTTATCATCCCTGCATAAATTTAGTGTCTTTAAAAAACAATTTATTGTTGTGTCTTATTCTTCTGTGGTTGGCTGGGCTCAGCTGGGAAATTCTCACTTGGGTCTCTTTCTTGTGAGATTGCAATCAGTGACTGGAACTGGAGTCATCTGAAAGCTCAGCCTTTCTGGAAGTCCAAGACAGTTCACACATGGCTGGCAGTTGACCCTGGCTGTTGGCTGGGAGCTTAGCCAGTGCTGGTGACTGGAGGGCCTCCATGCGTACTCTGCATAACTTGCACGTCTCAGATTGGCAGCTGGGTTCTAAGAGGGAGTGTCTCAGGGCTTTCTGGGGGAACCCGCTGGAAGCAAGTCTTCTCAAGAGTGAGTGTTGGCATCTGGTGTGGCCCTTCTTGCAGCATCATGACACAACAGAGGCCCATACATGGTAAGAGAGCATGCCATCCTGGGGTCCCACCCTCATGACCCCATCTCATCCTAATCATCTAGTCATGCAGCTTCACTTCCCCACAAACTCTTGGGCATAAGCAAGACACAGTCCACATGAGACTCAGTGGGAAGGGATTACACAAGAGTGCAGTTGATTTAGGGGGCCATCTTTCACAGATTGCTACTACAGTCACCAACAAGTTGGTCCTCATCTTCTTGAGTTCTTAACAGTAGTTGACTTGGTTGAACATTTTTTCCCCCAAAATCTCTCCCTTCTCCGGCTCCGTAGGCCCCTGGCTTTTCTCTTTCCTCACTGATGCTCTTCCATCTCCTTTCCTTCTCTTGCTGAAACCTAAAACTTCGACAACTTCAAATTCTAGGCCTAGAATTCTAGAATCATTTGCAGAATTATTTTTCTGAAGTGTTTCCCTGCACCCTCTTCTTTGTCCTGTAGTCAATGCTGACTGTACAAATGCTCTCTTCTGCTAGATATTACCTTTAACTTTGTCCTCTGATCTGTGCTCAGGACTGGGATATAGTCTGTCTTCTTTTTTGGGGAGTAGAAGTCATTTTTTTTAATACTATTTAGTATTAAATAAATAATTTATATGGCCACATATAAATTATTAACCATACATAGTAATTGGCAAACAAGTATATCTTGTGTGTATATGTTCTTATTTTCATTTCCAGTATCTTTCATTTCCTCCCCTCTTTCCTCCCCCATCTACTTGCTCTACTCCACCATCACTCTTCTGTTATTATTTTTCAAATTAATGTATCCAGCTGTCTTCTTCTTTGGGGGCATGGGTACTGGGATTGAATCCAAGGGTGTGCTACCACTGAGTTATATCCATGATCGGTTTTTAAAAGACAGGGTCTTGCTAAGTTGTTGAGGCTGGCCTTGAACTTGCAATCCTCTGCCTCAGTCTCCTGAGTAGCTGAAATTACAGGTGTGAGCCATGCACCATTAGAGCCATGTCCTCTAGGTTGCTTTTGGTTTTTTTTTGTTTTTCTTTTTGCAGTGCTAGGGATTAAACCCAGGATCTTGCACATACTGAGCAAGTGCTCTACAGTGGAGCTGCATCCCAGCCCCACTGTCTTCTTGATAGCTCCGTGTAGGTGTCTAGTGGCGATTCAGACTTAATACATCCAGCTCTCCACTTCCACACCCTCCAGCCTGTTCTCTCTCAACAGATGCATCATTACTCTCTCACATTTAAGCAAACACACAGGGGATACCAGATTCCGTTTAGATCCTAGATTCTGTCTCACTACTCTTAACCCCCTCTCCCCAACTTCCAATAAGCAAGTCCTGTTTTTTTTTTTTTTTTTTTTTTTTCTT
>NW_026000242.1:4858605-4886808 GCF_001458135.2 Marmota marmota marmota | reverse complement strand
TTTTTTTTTTTTTTTTTTTTTGTGTGTGTGTGTATGGGGGGGAGAACTTTAATATATTTCTCCAAATATATTTGATTTTGATTGTTTAGAAAATTAATACATTTAGCTAGACTTGGTGGCACATGCCTATAACCCTAGCAATTTGGGTCACTGAGGCAGGATCACAAGTTTAAAGTCAGCCCTAGCAGCTTAGGGAGGCCCTAGGCAACTTATCAAGACCCTGTATCAAAAGTAAAAAATATAAAAAAGGGCTGGGGTTAAGCACCCCTGATCTGGTACCAAATAAATAAATAAATAAAAAGTAAAAAAAGAAAAAGAATATAAAAGTGATCTGTGACCTTATCTTACATTCTCATTCATCAAAACATACTCCCAGTTAATTAGCTATTTCTTTTGCTATTTATTTCTCTACTTAAAATTTTCATAGGTATGTTTTTTCTTAATTGTCTAGTGTTAAGTATTATATATTGACTTTCAACTATGGAAAATGTGGGGTTTAATGGTGTTTAACACTTTAATATGCCCATTTCTTCCACAACCAAATATATTCACTTATCATTTTCCATTGCTTCCCAAATAGTTTTATCACAATTTTTAGTAAAGTCATTACCTAATGCTGTGTTAGTCCATTTAGGCTGCTATTACAAAGTACCATGAACAGGGTAGTTTATCAACAACAGAAGTTTGTTTCTCATGGTCTGGGAAGTCGAAGATTGAGGGCCCACATTTGGTGAGGGCCTTCTCTTTTTTTTTAATTTATTTTTTAGTTTTTGGTGGACACCCCAGCCCAGTGAGAGCCTTCTTGTGCTGTATCATGACATGGCAGAAGGCATCACATGGTGAGGGAGAGAGGGAGGTATGCCTGTTGAGAGCAAGAGAGCAAAAGAACCCTCCCATCCCTTCTACAATTGGCATGAATCCACACAAGAGGATGGAGCCCTCAGGACCTGAACACCTCGCATTAGGCCCCACCCCCAATACTGTTGCATTGGGGATTAAGTTTCCAACACATGCTTTTTCGGGGTACATTCAAACACTGAAACTTCTCAAGAGTACCCTCTTCAAATCCTGTCACCTTGGGGGTTAAGGATTTTAACCTAGGAATTTTGGAGGGATACAAACATTCAGGCTCTAGCAAGCATTTATATTAATACGATTATATAAATATTATTTGCAGATAAACCATGTAATGGGCTATGGTTATCATTTTTCCCTATGGAGTGAATATTTGCCATTGTGGGGGGATTTTGTTAAGAATTATATTTTAAAAATTTTAAAATAATTACAGATTTATAAGGAATTACAAAAATAGTGCAGGAGGTCCTGTTTGTACCCTTGAACAGTTTCAAGGCCTCCTGTATTCCTTACCCATTTCTCTAGTGGTAACATCTTGATCAGCTGCCGTGCACTAGCTAAGGTGGGAACTGATGCTGGTATAATACTTGGACCTTACTCAGATTTCACCAGTCCTCTGTTTTAGCTCTGTGTCTCTCAAAGCTACCACTTCCCTTTGTTTTTACCACTACAACATTGTTCTGAGCTGCCACATCTCTGTTAGGACTACTGCAACATCCTCCTGACTTCTTGCTATTCTCCAGTCTGTTTCCACATAGCAGCAAGAAGCAGCTTCTAATCACAAGAGTAGATCAAGTCCTTTAACACTTTCCTGTTGCTCTTAGAATACAATTCTAACTCTTCATTATGACCTCCAAGACCCTGTGGGATCTGGCTATTTTACCTCCTTATTTTATTCTTTCTTTCTCTACCTTATTTCCTTCCTTCCTTCCTTCCTTCCTTCCTTCCTTCCTTCCTTTCTTCTTTCTCTCTCTCTCTTTCTCTTTCTCTCTCTTTCTTTCTTTCCTTTTTTGCAGTACTGAGGATTGAAACCAGAACTCTGCAGATGCAAGGCAAACATTCTACCACAGAGCTACATCCCCAGCCCATTTATTTATTTATTTAAAGAATTTTTTAGTTGTAGATGGACACAATATCTTTATTTATTTATTTATTTTAAATCTTTTTTTTTTTTTTAAGAGAGAGTGAGTGAGGGAGAGAGAGAGAGAGAATTTTAATATTTATTTTTTGGTTTTCGGCGGACACAACATCTTCATTTGTATGTGGTGCTGAGGATCGAACCCGGGCCGCACGCATGCCAGGCGAGCGCGCTACCGCTTGAGCCACATCCCCAGCCCCACAATATCTTTATTTTATTTATTCATTTTTTTATGTGGTGCTGAGGATTGAACCCAGCGCCTCACATGTACAAGGCAAGCGCTCTGCCACTGAGCCACAACCCCAGTCCCATTTATATATTTTTGAGACAGGATCTTGCTGTGTTGCCCAGGCTGACCTTGTACTTGTGATCCTCACGTCCCAGCCTTCTGAGTGGCTGGGACACAGGTATGTGCTTCTGTACCCAGCAGTGTCTCCCTCTTTAATGACATCTCAGACCCCTCCTTGTCTTCAGGCCTTGAGTGACCCTGACTGTTCCCTCCACCTTGTGCCTCCAGCAGTCCTCAGTGGCTGGCTTTTTGTTCTTTTTCAGGCCTCAGCTCAGAGGCCAGCCCCTCAGGCTCTCTCTGATTAACCTAACTAAAGTGTCATCTGTTTTTCAACATCAAATCTGTAGGTAAGTCCTATTGGTTCTATTTCAAAATATATTCAAAATAGGATTGCATCATGTCTTGTCAGCTACCGAGGCCAGCTCTAGTCTAAGCTCTCATCATTTCTGGCCTGGACTGCTGCAGCAAGTTAGCTGATGTCCTTTCTTACACTCCTACAGCACTTTCTTCACAAGCCAAAGTAGTCTTTAAAAATGCAAATAGAGTGGGGAGGGCCTGGGGTTGTGGCTCAGCAGTAGAGCATAGCCTAGATTGTTCCTTTAGCCTGGGGGAGGCCCTGGGTTTGATCCTTACTCAGCACCACATAAAAATAAATAGATTAATTAAAGATTTAAAAAAAGATGCAAATTAAAAAAAGCATAAATCTATAATTAATGGATGTATTTATTGGTTTTCTTGCTTAATGTCCATTTCCCATGTAAGGGTAAAAGAAATTGAAGTTAAAGCGTAAAAGTTAAAGGGTAAAAGACCGGGTGTTGTAAAAGTTTCTAAGCTGCAAGGTCTGAGTTAAAATGTAAAGGATTAGGTATTGTTAGGTTTCTATGTTACCTGCAAAACCTGAAATTTCTGTAGCTGTTAAGACAATGCATAGAACCGCCCAGTAAACATTTCCCCTGATTGTCTGGTTGTTTAATAACTGAAGGGGTCTGTGTGGTTGCACGCAGGCCTTGCAGGGCCTGAACCAATCAGTTTGAATGTGTACTCTCCTTAGGAATGACCTATCACTCCAGCCTGACCTGTTCCCGCCAATGAATGAACCAATCATGTTTAGGAGTTGTTATTCAATTTTCCCGCACCTCATGATGATTTGTTCTGATGTATACAAAGCCCTCCACCCTCCCCAAAAAGTGTACTTAAGCAGTGCTCAGCCCCTGCTCGGGGCTCTGGGCTGCTTTCCCTTCTTGAGAGGGCACGGAGCCCCAGCATGCTGGTTCAATAAATCCCCCTTCTGCCAATTGCATGAGTGGTCACTTGGTGGTCTCTTTCTCCGACGTTTCGCGGGACCCTTACACCCAGTCTAGAGTATAAGATTCCCTTACTTTTCTTTTTTTTTAGGTGCTGGGAGTAGAACCAGGGCCTTGTGCATGCTAGGCAAGTACTTTACCACTGAACCCATTTCCAGCTCTTTTAAAGACTTTTTTTTTTTTGAGGCAGGGTTTCACTACGTTTCCCAAGCTGGTCTTGAACTTGAGAATCTTCTGCCTCAGACCCCTGAGTTGCTAGAGTTACAGGGGTGCAGCATGACACTGGGAAAATAAGTTCTATTGGGTGTGTTATCAGCTTTTCATCACTGTGACAAAATAAGATAACCAAATAAGATAAACAGCCTACAAAGGGGAAAGATTTATTTTGGCTCATTTTGGTTTCAGAGGTTTCAGTCTATGGTTCCACTGGCGCCCAGAGTTCCACTGTCCTCTTCAAGGTGGGGTTCTGTCTATTTTGTATAGTTTTTAATTGTGTAAAATATATTTAACAAAAATTTTGCCATCTCAACTCTCTTTAAAAATAAAGTATAGCAGTGTTAAATACATTCACATTGTTGTATTACATCACCACAGTTCATCCACAGAACCCTATAACTCCCCATTTCTGTTCCGTCTCAACCCCTGGCAACTTTCATTCTGCATTTTGTCTCCAGGAATATGACTTTAGGCTTCCTTTTTTCAATCAAAACTTGCCGGGCTGGGGATGTGGCTCAAGCGGTAGCGCGCTCGCTTGGTATGCGTGCGGCCCGGGTTCGATCCTCAGCACCACATACACACAAAGATGTTGTGTCCGCCGAAAATTAAACAATAAAAATAAATAAAAATTAAAAAAAAAAAACTTGCCATCTTACCCACTTTTTTTCTAAATTTATTAATTAATTTATTTTGTAGTAGAACGTCTTATCTACTTTTAAGTGTATAGTTCAGGTAGCTATTTTTTTTTTTTCCAGTACCAGAGGTTGAACCCAGGGCCTCATGCATGCTAGCCACTACTGAACTATACACCCAGTTATGTGTTCAGTTCAGTGGTGTTAAGCAGTGGCTTCTTTTAAAGGTGATTTTAGGTTTAGCTGTGAGTGTAGAAAAACCTCAAATAATAGTAGCCTAAATAAGAAGGTTCATTATCACTAAGGAACCAGGCTCCTGTTTATGCTTCATCATTTGTAACACACAGTTTGCCATCTCAAAGTTCAAGATGGCTACTCCAGTTATACATTCCCGCTGATATGAACATGAAATGGGGAGAAAGGCAAATTTTCTCTCTCTCAGAGCACTTCATAGAAATTACATTTATTTTGTACTTATGTCCCGTTGAACAGAGCCTAGCAATATAGGTTCATCCTGCAGCAAGGAAGTTGGGAGATGTGGTCTTCATTTTGGGCCACATATTTCAGTTTTAATTTGTAGGTCCTACTGCTGAGAAAGAAGAGAAGGCATGTTGGGGATCCTCTCCTCCCCAGTGTTTGCCATTTCTTCCCTGCCTCAAGGCACTGGTCACTGCACTGAAACCAATTCCTTGCTTCCTGGAGTTTGGACTCTCAGCCAGGGGATGTCTTTTTAAAAAAAAATATTTATTTTTTAGTTTTAGGTGGACACAATATCTTTTATTTTATATTTATGTGTTGCTGAGGATCAAACCCAGTGCCTCATGCATGCTAGGCGAGTGCCCTGCCACTGAGCCACAATCCCAGCCCCCCAGGGGATGTCTTTTATCCCTGAGCATGGAAGCAGGTGCATTTCAGGTTGCATAAATAAGTGATTCCTGCCCAACCATCTTATTTTAATAATTATTGAAAGGAAGTTCTGAAGCCTAGTGACTAGGATCTTTTAGTGTCATCCAGTTCAAGTTCCATTGAATTTAGGAAACTGCTTTATGCATAACTGGTGGATGGCTTCCACCAGGCCATACCCACTGCCAGGATTCCCTGACCCCACGGCTGGGCAGGCTCTTCCTGGAGCCCCACGCAGCCTTCATGGTAGTCTGCCATTGGTCCACCTGCCCTCCATAGTCTGCATCCAACTCCACACCTCCTCCTGCTTCCAGGCCTTCTTTTTGCAAATCTATACAAGCTGTTTCTCCTTGAAGGGTGGGGGTCATTCTGGGCCTAATAGTCTCCTGAGGCCAAGAATCTGGGCAGGAAATTTGTCCTACCTTTGTTCCAAAACCCTCCTGGATGGAGCAGAAGAGAGCCAACAGCCCTCACACCTTGCCAGGAATCTGAAGTAATCCAGACTCAGTGTTCTCGTACCAATGAAAGAGGAAATGAGTTCACTCAGGATTTGCTTTTTTCACATGTGAAGACACATATGCCCTCCCCAGTATGAAAACTGCAAATTCAGGGAGAAGACAGATGTCCTGCCAAGGAAGTAAGAGAATGTGTATCATAGGTCCCCTGATGCTGTGCAGATTTCTTGGTAGGCCAGTGAAAGTCTCCCCATGTCTCCTGGAGATCCCTTTCCCTGCCCAAGGGAGTTCCTGGAAGTCAGGGAGAGCCTACCCTGGCACCCTGTGCAGCTGTCGTCAGTGAATCGTCTAATCCAAACTGGGGATTCAGAGGGGCATCTGATGCTCTTGGGCAAGAATTCTAGACCATAAGGTAGGAAATAGTGTGGCTAAAGAGCCAGGTGGGAAAGAGGTGAGGAGCAGCAAAAAGGTGGGTGGGGCCATGTCTTTGGCAAATGTGTGTCTTCATGAGACATGGGGATTTTCACTGGCCAACCAAGAAATCTACACTCAGGCTGCGGTTGAGGCTCAGTGGTAGAGCACTCGCCTAGCATGTGTGAGGCACTGGGTTCAATCCTCAGCACTGCATAAAAATAAATAAAGGTCCAACAACAACTAATAAAATATAAAAAAAGAAAGAAATCTGCACAGCATCAGGGGACCTGTGACAAACATCCTCCTGCTCCCTTGGAATGATGTCCATCTCTTCCCTGAATTTGCAGTTTTCATGTCCTTTCTAAATATTGTCACCATAGATGTCCCACGGCCTCCACAGACCTGCTGGCCTGATCAGAGAGGCCTGCCTCTAAAAGCCTGTGGCCACCTGCTCATGGCCTGGTCTTTCTGGGTTGGTTTGTGTTGTGAGGTCTGAAGACCTCTTCCTTCACCTTTCCTGCCTTCCCATAGTCCATCGTCCTCTGCTGGCCTCCTTAGGCTAACCCTACCTGCTCCATGCCTCAGGGATGCTCCCCTGAGATGATTGCAGCGGGCAGTCCCATCTCTGGGGCCCCTGTCTAAGAGTGTTGTTAAGCTTCAGGGAGATAGTGTCAGGTGTGACAAAGGGCATAGAGGAGGCATCATGCAGGTGCCAGGGTCACACACTCGCCTCTCAGATGGGGCTTCACACCTGGCCTCCCAGTTCTTTCCTGAAAGACGTTTGAGTTTGATCTCTCACTACCCTGAACTTGGCATCTGAACTCCATTCCCCCTTGATGTCTCTTCTCACCAAGTCTTCTTTCCTAGCCCCAGGAGTGCTGAGCAAGAACCAGGGTCACAAGGGTGTCCCGTCCCCAGAGAGCTCAGGGCTGGCTGCATCAGCTGACTGCCCTGCAGTCTCGTGTTCTGTGATGGGAAGTTTCTTCTGCTTTATTTTGGACATGGTCACCAGAGGGGCCAATGCAGGGCATAGGCGTTGGCGGGAGGTAGTGGAAGAGTGGGAGCAAGTGGCATTAATTTAGATGTGAGCCTTTAAGAAAAATGCTCAGAGAGAACCATCCTATCCAGTGCTAAATATCAAATGAGTCAGCCTCCTCCCCCACATTCCCTGGCAGAGTGGGGCAGGCTGGCGTGGCTGCCTCGCTAACTCGCAGCAATGGAGCCCCAGTCCCAGGATGACCCTGATACTTGTTCGTATTTTACTCATTACTTTCAGGGGCGGGAGACAGGGGTGAGGCTTTGTTACCTTTCCAATTCAGGGGGACAGTATTTGGCTCCCACCCTTTCTTTGGCTATTATTGCCTTTTGGGTTGAAGAATTCATGCCGGTCCTGTCACCTTGATGGCATGGACATCTCCCACCAAACCTCCCTCCTGTGCTCCAGTGTCTGCCTTCTCAATGGTAAATGGGACTCAGGGGGCATTTCTGAACAAACAAGGTGAGAAGAAAAAGCAGACTGCATGCCTCAGCACTTGCTCATGCAAAGCTGCTTGCAGAGCCAGGGTTGCGAGGCTTGGCCCACACATTGGCAGGTGGGTCCCTTGTTGCAGCCAGGTGAGTCAGCAAAGAGGGAACTTCCATTTATCTGGGCAAATATGTCTTATTAGAGTTATTCTGAAAAGAAGCCCAGCCTGCAGAGGCATGTCCCTGAGGATGGGGTTTGCAGAGAGTGGTGGGAGGGGAGAAGACAAGGAAAGAGGAAGGGCTTGTGTCCCCCAGGGTCTCCTCAGATCTCTAGCCCACGGAGATCCCCAGCCAAGGGAAGAAGCAGCCCGGGGACTGCAAAAGCAGAGATGGACACAAGGACAGACTCCAGAGGCTTGGTTTTATTGTGCAGTTTGCTTTTTCCTCAATGAGATGCCATTAAGCTGTGGTGGCACTATACACAGTCACGGGACAGGCAGAGCTGCCGGGTGGGGAGCTGGGTGTTGGGAAAAGCCGTCTCCCAAGAAGTGTGCTACTTTAGGGTCTCACTCCATGGCCTGCCTTGGGCCCCCCTCGGTTCCCGAGGAGGCAAGTCTGCGGGGCAGGGGCTGTCTGGGGGCTCAGGGCCCAGCCAGCAGGGGCTGGCACTTACGGGCAAGGGAAAGAAGAGCCTCCCTTAGGAACTTGGGCCAAGCTCTGAGGCTCTGGGACTCTCTCCTTCCTCCCTGCAGAGCCTGCAGGTCAGTGATCTGGAAGCTCTTGGGAGCTTGGGACAATCCAGGAAGGGGTTTGTCCTCCTCTGCCACCCTCACAACTGTAGGCTGCAGCAGTGAGGGACAGCAGCCTCACATTTCAGCGTCTCTCACCTCCCACCTGCTTCTCCACCCCTCCATTTTGTGCTGCTGCTTCTGGCCGACTCTGCATCTCCACTGGATCAGGCCTCTGGCCCAACGTCCCTAGGAGACTTCTGCTGTGGCAAGAGGGTGGCTTTTTTGCCGTGGCTGAGAATGTTCCTGGAGACGCTCAGTTCTCACCCTCACGCCAGGGACTACACATGCTGGGCGGTGCCCTCACACCAGGGTCTTGAGGTGCTAGGTCTCAGAACAGAGCATATCTGCCAGACCCAGACACACCCCACCCACTCCCTGTCCAGGTCTGTCCCAGGCCTGTGGTTCTGGTAGGTGTGGATAGACTCACCCAGAGACTGGTACCCTCTACTGGTCACATGATCTCACTCTCCACCAGGTCTCCTACCCTGGCTTCCCTTGTCACAAACTCCCAAAGAAAAGGAAGGATAAACCCTAAATAAACCAGACAGAAGCAGCTCTGGAACAAAGAGTACAAAAAGACAGCCAGTGGCGTGCGGAGAGGGTGAAGTGGCAGTGGGTTAGGTGGGTGGATGATGGCATGCAGCACTGGGATTCCTTACAAGGGGTGGGGTCCCCATTTCTCCCCAAGGTATGAGAGGGACTGGGAGGAGAGGGTCAGCCAACTCAGAGAAGCAGGACCTTCTCTGCACTGGGCCCTGAGGCTTCCTGTGTCCTCCATGGGCCCAACCAGTCACAGGGAAATGAAATCCGTGGCCTGGAGGAGGGAGAGTGAGAGCAGGAGCAGCAGCAGCCATGAGGTATTCTGAGCCAGCAGGCTTATGCCCTCACACTTGACCAGCTTGTCTGTGAAGAGAGAATGGGGTGGGGGAGGGAACAGGCAGGGAAAGGCCCAAAGTAAGAGTGTGTTCCCTTCAGAGGAATTGGTGCCATGATTGTTAGCTAGACCAAGCTGGTCTAGAAGAATCAACTGTCTTTCCCATTTGCAGATTTCTGAGCCCCTTGAACACATATCTTATGAAAATCTTGGTAAACATCATCACAAGAAAACTAGGTGAGGGAGGTAAGGTCATTTCTGCTTTCCAGGTGGGGGAAAGGGTTGGGAGGCCAAATGTCTGTAGTTGCAGTACAAGTGGCTACTACACTGCTCTTGCTGTCTGACAGGCTGCTCTTCTCCCATCCACACTGAAGGCAATGGCACCCCAGGGGACCAGGCAGCAGTAGGGAGAGGGGAAGGGAGCTATGGGCTCCTTGCCTTTCCAGCTAGCTAAGGACACTAACTGCTGTCCTCACCAGCCTGGTTGTTCTCAGCCTTGTTTGGGGACTTGTCTCACCTCTGAGCACAGAGATGTTCTGTGACTGGGGCATGGTTTGAGGCTGACCGGAGAGGCGGAGTTCGCACGTGTAGATCCCCTCATCCTTGTTGGTGAAGTCAGCTAAGTAGAGGACCTTCATGTTGTACTTGCTGGTGAAGTTGGTCCGGGAGCGGTATGAGTGCTCGGGTACCCCCACGGTGCCAAAGAGCACGTGCTTCTTTTTCTCACGGGTCAGGCTGAATTCGTACTGGATGGGCGAGGTGGTGGTATTCTCATGGTGGCAGTCCAGACGGAGGCTCTGGTTCACCAGGCAGGCCGTTAGGCTGGTCACCTTCTGCCCTCGGGATACCTGCAAGACTGGCACCAGCAGTGCCCCCTTCGAATTGGGGGAGAGCTGACAGAGCAGGGGGCCTCCCACCCACATTAAGAGTAGACATGGGCCAGGCTCAGCAGAACATAGGGGTCACTCATTGAGTGCCTCCTCCCAAACCAGGAGTCCTAGAGGGACAGTCCACCCTGCCAGACTCCAGACTCCCTCCCTAGTCTGTGTGAGCCCTCGGTCTTGTGTGTGTGTGTGTTTCAAGGACAGGAGGTCTTGGGGGACCAGTGAGGGTCTTATTCCTCATCAGAGAGTCCAGTTCACTAGTATGGGGCAGGGCTCAATGGATGTTTCTGAAGACCACCTCTGGCAGTCCGCAGGTCACTGGGTCGAGTGACTTGGGATGAAAAAGAGCCCTCTGTCCTTCAGTCACCTGCACTTTCTGAGGTTGCAAGAAAGATATTAGCTTCTCTGAAGGATAAGCCAGTATGCCTAGAATGCTAGCCCTGTCCCTTGCCCAGTACCTGCCAGCAGGACAGCGATGCCGATGGCCGGGTTCATGGTGCCACGAGCTCAGTCCTGGATATGGGGTGGGACAAGATGGGAATCAGCCAAGAGATGGGGCAAGTGTGTCCATACTTACTGCTAGGACATGGGCTCCTGGGGAACATGGTGGACATCTAAGCCCCTCCCTCCATCCCTCTTCCTCTCCCCATTTTTCTCAGAAGGTGGAACTGCCCTTGCTCTTTCCCCCTCAAGCACAGCAAGGAGGCAGGAGAACGCACCCTGGAATGGTGTGTCTGTGCTTGACCGCCGAGCACTTCCTAGTAGAGCTTCCTCCTCTGACTTTATTATTTAAGTTTGTGGTGCTGGGGACTTAACCTGGGGTACTCTACCACTGAGTTACTCCCCTAGCCCCCCGCCCCCCACCAGGGACTGAACCAGGGGCACTCTACCACTGAGCCACATCCCCAACCCTTTTTATATTTTGAGACAGGGTCTCCCTAAATTGCTTAGAGCATGGATAAGTTGCTGAGGCTGGCTTTGAATTCACTATCCTCTTGCCTCCTCTTCCCCAATCTCTGGCATTCCTGGTATGTGCCACTTCGTTCAGCCCCAGCCCTTTTAAAATTTTTACTTTGAAACAGGATCCCACTAAATTGCCAAGGCAAGCCTCAAACTTGCAACCTTGAATTTGTGATCTTCCTGCCTCAGTCGAAAGTTGCTGGGATTACACTGTACCCAGCTAGATGAATTTATCTTTACCACTTTTTTTTTTTTCCAGGAATGTAAGACCTATGAGGGCAGGACTCACTAATTTTTTAAAAGTTTAATTTGATAAAAAATATATATAACATTTACTATCTTAACCATTTTTGGCAGTGGTGTACTAGGGATCGAACCCAGGAGTACTTACCATTGAGCTACACCTCCAGTCTTTTTTCCCCTTCTTTTTATTTTTAGAGACAGAGTCTCACTAAGTTGCCTACCTGGCCTACTTGTAATCTTCCTGCCTCAGCATCTGAGTTGCTGGGATTAAAGGTGTGCGCCATGGTGGTAGGCTCTTAGTCAATTTTTTATTTTTTTATGGTGTCTAAGATTGAACTCAGGCTCTCAATTATGCCAGGCAAGCATTCTACTACTGAGCTGCATCCTCAGTCCTCCTGACCTTTTTTTTTTGGACCAGGGATTGAGCTCAGGGGCACTCAACCACATCCCCAGCCCTATTATGTATTTTATTTAGAGACAGGAATTGCTTAGTGCCTCGTCATTGATGAGACTGGCTTTGAACCCGCCATCCTCCTGTTTCAGCCTCCTGAGCCGCTGGGATTATAGGCCTATGCCACTATGCCCTGCTTGACCATTTTTTGAAGGGTTCAATTCATTAAGGTTTAGTACATTCACATTGCTGTGTAACCAAATCTCCAGGACTCTTTTTGTCTTTCAAAATGAAAACTCTAATGAGCAATTGAACAAAATTTCCTCATTCAGAGACTTATTTCCATTTGTTCGAAAAAATTTTTACCAATATCTAGAATATTTCCTGGTATATTAACAGATATTCAAAAGATATTTATTTATTTATTGGTACCAGGGATTGAACCCAGGGGCGCTTAACCACTAACTCACATCCCCAGCACTTTTAAAAAAAATCATTTTATTTAGAGACAGGGTCTTGAGTTGCTCAGGGCCTTGATAAATTGCTGAGGCTGGCTTTGAACTTGCGATCCTCCTGCCTCAGCCTCCCGCTGGAATTACCAGCCACGTGCTTGGCAAAAGATACTTATTGAATGAATGAAGAAATGAGGTTCTTTTTGAGCCTTAGATACCCATGGGGTTTGGGGAGGATTAGAAAAATGACAAACATTTGGCAGCACATTGCTGCATAAATGATCCTGAAAGGCTAATTGCTAGGGATGATGTCAGGTGTGTCTGGTCAATGAGCTCTGAGATAGGCTTCCACTGGGTGCTCAGTTAAGGTGTTGCCTGATGTGTTTAAGGGAAAGAAACAGTGTTCTCTGTAAACGAGCCAAAAATGCTTCCAAACGTCAAGCGCTCTGGGATTTCAGGGGTTGCAGTTTTCTAGCCTGGCTTCAACTGGCTCCTTGCCTTATCTTTTAAAGCTTAAGGAAAAAAAAAAAATAAATATATATATATTTTCAGCCTAGGCTGGACCAGCATCTTCGCGAGGTGACAAGGAATGGTAGTCTAGACTGTCCGCAGCAGGGCTAGCCTGAGAGCGGTCTCTGGAGGGGCGCGAGGTCACTGGAGGGGCCCGCGCCTGAGAAAGCGCTCAGGCCCTGCGTTGGTTCCCTGCGCCCGGGGGCTCCGGGAGCGCCTTTCACAGCCCAGGATACTTGGCGCTCAGCGCCTGGGCGGGCGAGGCTAGGGTGCCCTCTCCTTCCTGGGTACGGCTGCCGCCCCGTGCCGAATCCTGGGGCTCTGCAGCTGAGGAGCCTGGGCTGGCGCAGGTCTTTGATTTGAGGGCACTAGGTTACGGAGGAGGAGTACGGGCTTGGGAACTAGAAGAGGAAGGGGGAGCGTGGCCAGAGAAAGAAAGGGAATAAATTCATTGAGGCTGGGGCTGGGGGATGTAAAGCCAAAGGGAGGGTAGAGAGTGGTTAAGGAGGGGCAGTCTATTTTTTTCCTCTGCCGGGTGTCCCTGCAGCCCAAACCCAGAGAAGCCCTGCGCTGCCTCCCTCTCCAGCCCCCGCTCGGCTGGCCCCACCCTTCTTTGGTTTCTGTATTCTAATCTTCTCCTTTTTCAATTGAGGTTCCCCTTCCCCCTCTCTCATCCTTTTCAGATCTCCCCTCCCCCGTCTGCCTGCCTTCCACCCAGTCCCCGCCCGCGGCACTGCGGTTTCCCTACCTCTGGTGCCCCACACCCAGCCCGCGGCGAGGTCACCCTGCAGAGATTCCCTGTAGCTTGCCACCCTCTGTCTTCTCCCCCCATTTCTGCCCGGCTCCCACCTTTGCGAACTGGGCTCGGTGGAGAGCCAGTGGAGAGTCTGGGTGGAGAGCAGAACCAAAGGCTGTCTTTAGTGTCCTTCCTCTCGGTTCTTCTCCAGCGCCCCAGCCCCAGATGACCGTCCTCCAGCAGTAAAAACTACCGAGCGCCTTCCGTAAAAGGCGGGCTGCGGCGTGGCTGCTACCCTGCAGCGCGTCCCACTCCCGCCTGGGCCTGGGAAGCAGATCCTTCCCCGGCGCCCTCAGTTTCCCGAAGCCTTGGGCTGAGAAGGCTTGTAAGGGCACCTGGTGGCTCTCCCTGCGACCCAGGTCCGGCCTGGCTCTAGCTCTCACCTGCGCTCTGTTGCTCTGCTGCAGCAGCCTCCTCTGGATGCACCGCCGCCTCCAGTTGCTGCACCCTGCAAAGAGCCCGCAGTTTTCACCAGGGGTGGGAGAAGGGAGAGCAGGGAGGGCCTCAGGGCTCAGCCAATCAGAGGCTGTGGGGAAAGGATGGAGGGGGCGGGCAGAGAAGGGGGGAGGAGGTGGTTGGATCTTGGTGTGGGAAGGTGGCTGACTGCTGCAGAAGCGGGGTCCTCAGCCTGTGACTGGATGGCTTGGCCAGGGACACAAGAGTGTTGGACCCTGAGATCAGGGTGGGGCAGCCTAAAAAACGTTAGCCGCTTCCCCGAGCCCCCGCAATGATTCTCTCCTTTTAAGGCTCTAACCCTTTCTTCTGACACGGTCTTCAGAAATCAGTGGGAAAACCAAAAGGTAAGGAATGCAGGAGGGAGGTCGGCTACACTTCCTTCTTGACTTCTCGGCTGGGGCCATCTTCCTCCCGAGCCACCCGTGAGAGGTTTCTATGTGGGAAAGCCCCGGTCTCTCTAAAGGAAGCGGGTTAGAGCAGCCCGTTGGAAGAAGGTAGGGGTTGCACCCTTTCTTGGTTCCCAGCCAAGCCCAGCCCAGCCCGCTTCCGGTACTCCAGCGGAGGCTGCGGGTTATTTCTGCTGTCTGGTACTCCTGTCTCCCTCCTGTGCTGGCACCTCCCCAACCAAAGGTCTGGTAGGTTCGTCTCACTTTTGTGAAAACTGTCTGGTCTTCAGACAAACTCGTGTTGTTTTTTACCAAGCACTGTGCTGGGCACTTTACATCAATGGTCACATTTCACCCCTGCAATCCCACTTCTGGGTTGGCCAGTTGCTGGCCTTGGAACCCAAGCCCTCAGTGCTGAGCCATTCCACTCTGCTGCGGGCAGCCTAGTGGGAGAGGAAATAGGGAGAACTCTGGGAAAGGGGTGGAGACTATGAAAAATCTGGAAAAAGAATAGGCGGAGACCTAGCTTTTGATTTCCTGGAGTACCTCTTCTACTTCATCAGTTTTTTCCCCAGTACTGGGGATTGAATCCAGAGGTATTTTACCACTGAGGTGCTTCCACAGCACTTTTTATTTTGAGACTGGGTCTCACTAATTTGCCCAGAATGTCCTTGAACTCGAAATCCTCCTGCCTCCCCCTACTCCTCCTGCCTCCCCCTACAGAGTAGCTGGGATTACAGGTGTGCACCACCAGGCCTGGCTACCCCATCAATGTGGTGTCACCAGAAGGAGTCCTTTTTTCACATCTGGTGCTGATGACTTGCCCACCCACCCACAAGTATGCCAATACATTTTTTAAAAAATAAAGGTTTATTTGATTGATTTGATCCTTCTGTCCTGTGTGAATTCTGGGCATGGTTTACTGTGAGCTGACCCTGCACTCCAGCTCTCTGCCTGCCCATTCTCCTGTTTCTTCATAGAAGTCAGCCCTGGCATCTTCACTGTAGTTCCAATACTGTAAAGGCACTGTTGGACTCTCTCCCTTGTCACACAAGTGGGAGTTTCATTTTCTTCTTTATCCCTTGGAGAGCAGCTAGGTGGTCTTCCAGAGCTTAGAGTGATGAACTACTCCAACTAGAATGAGCCTTGCAGATAGCCCAGTCCAAAGGGGGTGGTGTCACTTTGGTAAACTACAGAAACTTTATGAAAATTGCAGTTCCCCACCCCCCACCTAGGCCCCTCTCACTGTAGTTCTCAGTCTGCACTTTCCCCAAGCTCTGCAGGGTCTCAGACTATGAAACGCTTGTCTGCTAAGGCAACCCCTTTGCAAGGATGAGTCTACCTGGTTTTTCATTGTCCATAGGGAAAATTTTTAGGCCCTGGAATGGCCTGGCCTCTGGCTGCTGACCCCTACCACCCCATCTTTCCTGTTCATCTTCCTGCTGCATTCCTGACATGCTGGCCTCCTCTCTGACTCTCCATGGTGGGGTGTTTCCTTCTACTTGGCAGTTTTCTGATTCTTAAATCAGGGATTTTTCCTATTAGAACACAATTTGGCATCTAACTCTTTTTTTGCTTGCTTTCTCTTGTTCACGTGCACGCGCACGCGCGCACACACACACACACACACACACACACACCCACAGCTGGAGATGGGAATACCCAGAGGTCTCTTAACCATACCCAGTGGTCCAGCCAATCAGGTCTCTGGCTGGCCAAAGCCCTTGGTGCTTCATCTCCCACCCTGCTGCCTCGTCTCTGAGTGTTGCTGGGCACAAGGCCTTGCTGTGATACTTTGATAAAGTTAAGAGAACCTGGCCTACTTTCTGAGTCCCTAGGCATTTTGCCTTCAGGAAGGGGAGGGGGAGTGGCCTGTTAGGGCATGTAACTGTGCTTCTGCCTGAACAAGGTCTCCAGTGGGATGGAGTGAAAGACTCAAGTGGGATGAGATGAGGTTTGGGGACAGACCCAGGGTGATAAAGGGGAGGAGATTTTAAAACTCCCACTTCCTAATGGATAGTCAGAGTGCTAAAAGCAAGAGGGAATCCAGCCAAAGCAACAGTTCCTGCTACACTGGGGCTGCCCAGCTGCTTCCTTAGCCTTTCCTTCTCCCACTATCTCCTGCTGCCCCAGCTAGATTTCTTTAGGGCAACAAAGTATGGCCAGCCATTCCCTCTTCATATTCACAGGTTTCACAGAATGTCCTTGTAAACCCATGGAGGTGGTAGAGTCACCCCATTGTTTTTTAAAGGGGATCTGAAGTCCAAGAAGGGAAATAGTCTGTCAGAAGTCAAACACATACTTTGGGAAAGAGCCAGGCCTATGGATCTCATCTCCTGGCTTCATGCATAGTGCTCCCCAGTGTTCCCAGGGTGGTCGTCAGACCTTACTAGACTTATTTCACTGGTCCAGTATGTGAGGCACCCTGGGCATGTCTGTTAGATGGTTACCCTTGTTTGGATCCCCTCCTCTTTAGCCTATTGATGGGGGAAAGGTCCCTACCCTAGGGTTATGGGGATGCCTGAATGCATGACACCACCCTAGACAGGTAAGATCAATAGCAGGTTGTAGGTCACATATACTCACAGTCCAGAGGAGGACATCAGACACCATGAATTATCACACAGGACTTGCACTCAGAAATAGCATGTGCAGGAGGCAGGCTTTGAAGTATCAAAAAGGTTAGGATGTCCCCCATTTCCTCCTGGAGGATGTGATTGGCAGTTTGAATAATTCCAAAGGCAGGTAGAAAAATGAAGCCCACTATTCAAGGATAAGCAGGAACTGTGCCTGGTCCTCTTAATAAAGAGGATTGTTTGAGCAGGGGTCTTATCAGCAGACAGGGAGGAGTACTTGTGTTTCCCTTCTGATTTTTAAAAATATTTATTCTTAAGTTTTAGGTGGACACAATATTTTATATTTATGTGGTGCTGGGGATCGTACCCAGTGCCTCGTGCATGCTAGCTGAGCACTCTTTCACTGCGCCACAAACCTAGCCCTCCCTTCTGATTTTATCAGATGTCAAAACATTTAAGGCCCTCCTGATTTTTTTAGCTGTCAAGTCTACACCCAGTTTTGGGTTAATTGATACCACATACCTGCTCTTTCTTTCTTTACCAGGGATGATCAAATCTAGGGGCACTTAACCACTGAGACACATTCCCAGCCCTTTTAATTTTTTGTTTTTTTAAAATTTTGAGTCAAGGTCTCACTAAGTTGCTTAGGACCTTGCTAAGTTGCTGAAGCTGGGATCCTCTTGCTTCAGCCTCCCCAGTTGCTGGGATTACAGGTGTGAACCACTGCACCTGGCCATACCTGTCCTTTCTGTAATTCATTTCTAAGGTTGTATCTTCCACTTTTCTGAAGTGGCTGTGGTAGATGGTATGTGCATTTAAAAAATTATAATTGTAGGTGGACAACATGCCTTTATTTGTTTAGTTTTTTTTTTTTTTTTTTTAATGCGGTGCTCAGGATCAAACTCAGTGCCACACACATACTAGGTAAGTGTTCTGCCACTGAGCTATAGCCCCAGCCCGGTATATAAATTTTTAATGTCCTTACTTGGGGGAGGGGAGAAAGAAAATTATCTACTTTTGCTTGATACTCAATCTCCTCTAGAAATATAGTCTGTGGAATTAAAAACTCTTGGAACTGTTGCTCGTCACCCTGCCACCTCCTAATTCTAGGTGAGGTCAGCTCCCCAAAGACTGGTTGTATGGTTTGAGAATAGAACATAAAAAATAAAGATTATTTCTTAGGATTCAGAGCATACATAAGTTGAGAGGAGGAAGCACCAATGGAGATAGAACTTAATTTTCAACAGGTATTATTTAAAAATTTTACTCATGGATGTTTACTTCATCAAATAATTAAAAGACATATTGGCATCAACAATGTTTCAGGACAGGACTCAACCCTACAAATATGAAGATTAAAAGAACAATCTGCCCTCAAAGGCTTGTTCCTTTTTATTTTGTTTTATTTTTTATTTTTAATTGCTTTTAATTTTTAAATATATGATATCAGAATGCATCACAATTCTTATTACACATATAGAATACAATTTTTCATATCTCTGTATATAAAGTATGTTCACACCAATTCATGTCTTCATACATGTACTTCGGATAATGATGTCCATCACATTCCACCATCATTGCTAATCCCCTGCCCCCTCCCTTCCCCTCCCACCCCTCTGCCCTATCTAGAGTTCGTTTATTCCTCCCATGCTCCCTCTCCCTACTCCACTATGAGTCAGTCACCTTATATCAGAGAAAACATTTGGCATTTGTTTTTTTGGGATTTGTTTTTGGCATTTGTTTTTTTTTTGGCTAACTTCACTTAGCATTATCTTCTCCAACTGCATCCATTTACCTGCAAATGCCATGATTTTATTCTCTCTTATTGCTGAGTAATATTCCATTGTGTATATATGCCACATTTTTTAATCCATTCATCTACTGAAGGGCATCTAGGTTGGTTCCACAGTTTAGCTATTGTGAATTGTGCTGCTATAAACATTGATGTGGCTGTGTCCCTGTAGTATGCTGTTTTTAAGTCCTTTGGGTATAGATTGTGGAGAAGGATAGCTGGGTCAAAGGGGGTTCCATTCCAAGTTTTCCAAGGAATCTCTATACTGCTTTCCAGATTGGCTGCACCAATTTGTAGTCCCACCAGCAATGTATGAGTGTGCCTTTTTCCCTACATCCTCACCAACACTTATTATTGTTTGTCTTCGTAATAGCTGCCATTCTGACTGGAGTGAGATGGTATCTTAGAGTAGTTTTGATTTGCATTTCTCTAATTGCTAGAGATGTGAACATTTTTTTCATATATTTGTTGATTGACAAAGGCTTGTTCCAAAATGAGAAAGGACATGTATAGATAGGTTATGTAGATAATTAGAAAACAGGAGGTGTGGATATGGTACTGTGGGAGTCTAAAAAAGGGCCAGCTGGTGGTCTAGTCTGTCAAGAGGGCTTCCTGGAGGAGATGAGGCGTGAACTGAGTCTTCAACTATGAATGGAGTGGCCCAGGAATGGCAGATTGCTACATCATGCCTCCTGGTATCCACCCCTTCATGTGATCCCCTTCCTTGTGGATTCTGGGTGTGGCCTTGGGCCTTGCTTTGACCCACAGGCCGTCACCAAATATGATGCAAACAGAAGCCTAAGAAGTGTTTGTACATAGGGACTACTTGTCTTCTTGGAATTTGGTTGCTGTGTGAGGAAGTCTGAGCTAGCCACATGGACAACTGAGGTGTCCCAGTTCACATCAGTCACCATTTGGGATCAGCCACCTCCCAGTTGACTTGCCATACGATCACAGAAGCACGTGTGATTCCAACTGATGCCACATAGAACACAATGAATCATGCCAGATCAACCTGTCAGAAAGTGAAGTCTATGTCCCCTCTTCCTGAATCTCCAGGGCTGGGACTGCTTCAGCTACTAGAGTATGGCAGAGTGATGCTGAGAGTCTTCTACATGTAGGTCTCAGAAGGTCATATAGCTTTGACCTTGTTTGCAGGAGTACTTTCTCCTGGAGCCAGCATGTAAAACATCTGCCTACCCTGTAGCTACCATGCATGGCTCCCAGCTGTTCCTGAGTAAGAAAACTGCTTAGCAGCTGGGACAAGGGCAACTTGTGTTATGTGGTGGTGGAACAATTGGCAAAAATATGATAGAAAATATGCCTGTTATGGTTTGGGTATGTTTGAGTGAGTCTCTTGAAAGTTTGTGTGCTAGATGCTTGGTACCCAGCATATCAAGATTTCGAGGTGGCAGGACTTTTAAGAGGTGAGGACTAGTGGAGCATAATTAGTCAAAGGGGTTCCACCCTCATGAATGGTTAGTGGGTCAGGTTTCCTGGGACTGGGTTAGTCGTAAGTCACCATTGCTTCCTCTCTCACCACATGATCTCTCTCCTCTGCACTTCTGTCATGTGATGCCATCTACCACATTGTGACACAGCCACAAGACCCTCACCAGATATACTGGTGATATACTGGTATACTGACCAGATACCGTCACTAATCTTGGATCTGCAGCCTCCAAAAACTGTAAGCTAAATAAACCTGTTTTCTTTCTGAATTGCCCAGCCTCACGTATTTTCTATAGCAACACAAAATGGATTGAGATAGCACCTGAAAAATCTATGGACTTGGTTAAAGGAATCTAGAGATGAAATACTATTTGGGTGCTCATACCTGGCATGATAAAGTATAATAAAAGAGAGATGAGCTAAATGGGAAAAGAAAACCAGTTTGGAAAAGAAAACCAGTTCTCATTTCCAGTCTCTTCAGCAGGCAGTGAGGCAGTGGATTCTCAATGTAAGAACTGGCCTAAGCCAGGCTCAGTGACGCCTGCCTGAATCCCAGCAACTCAGGAGGCTGAGATAGGAGGATAGTGAGTTCAAAGCCAGCCTCAGCAAAAGCGAGGTGCTAAGCAACTCAGTGAGATCAAACTGTTCTCACTGCTGTGTACAAAATAGGACTGGGGATGTGACTAAGTGGTTGAGTGCTCCTGAGTCTAATCCCCAGTACTAAAGGGAGAGAGAGAGAGAGAGAAAGAACTGGTCTAAAGAGAAAGGGTAAATCAAGGGTATGTCTGTAGAACCTTTGTTGAGATGCCAGGAAGATTTAAGTGATAATTAGTAGACCTTCTCAACTAAACAAAAGTGTTTCAAAGAATATTAAGGATATTGTTCCACAGCTGAAGTACTGTCTTCTTGAAATTAACCATGTATGTGGCATCTTGCCCACAAAGTGGACCCATAATATTCACAGAAAACCCATAAAATTTTAAAGAGTATTGTATTGGCAATAGCTCCAGCAGTTTGGACTGAAAGGTGCTGAGACAGTTCGAAATGAAAAAGAAGCCTCTGGGTCCCCAGCTTCCTCTGGGCAGGAAGCTGATCCATATACATATGGTTTTTTGCTTAGGGAAAAGACAGGCCTCTCAGAGGACAGGAGTGAGACTCTAAAGGGTGTAACTAAAAGCCTGTCAGAACCACACCCTCTTTAAGTAACACTCCCTGCCACTAGAGTAGTGGTGCTGATTACTTGGGCCTGACTGTGGTTCAGAATGCTTTGGCCCAGGTTTGCTAACGCCTCCCGTTTCTTCCCTTTTTACTGGAGTTCCTATTGGATGCAGCCTACTCTTGCTTCATCGTTGAACACCAGTCACATGGGGCAGATAACTTGTCTTAGTTCAGGGGTTTTTGAGTCAAGAGGAGGCACATCTGAGGAGTGTTCCCAAGAGGACTCAGCCACGTCCAGACCAGCTTCACATTATGAACTCCTGGACTTGGAGCCCGATGGCATAATGGGTAATATTACGGGTATTTTGGGAAGGGTGGGACATTTCACACGTAGGAGGGCTGCACCTCTTTAGGAGGAGAGGGTGGATGGTGTAGACTGCTACACTAAAGGCTCCACATCAACTCCACATCCACTGTGGGCTTGGCCATGGTGGGACTCCAGATAACATGATGGAAGTAGAGATCTCCCGAGTGCCAGCCCATTAGGACTTGCTTCCTGGAAACTGGCTGCCACGTGAGCCCCAGCTAGCCACATGGGCAGACATGAACTAGTGCACTAGCCCACAGCCCTGCCAATTGCCAGATAGATTGCCAGGGAGACCTTCCAGGAAGCAGAGATGAGCTGTCCCAGCTGAGCTCTGAGCAAACTGCTGACCCCAGAATTGTGCCTTTGGTTCTTGGTTGGGGAAGTTTGTTAAACAGCAACAGATATCCAGGTAGGAGAGGAAAGGGAATTTAAGACAGAGGCGGCAAAAGGAGCAAAGTCGTGGAGAAAAAGTAAAGCCAAGTGGAAATAGGAAATGCAGTTCATTTGGGTTGAGAGGAGACCCCGGAAAAATGGGGAAGAGCCTGCGAGGAAGCCCTGTCTGTTTGGACGTGGTAATGGGGAGGCATGGAAGGTTTATGGGGAGGGTGTGAAATGACCAGATAGACAGACCCTTCAGAACGGTGGCTCTGGGAGGAGGGGGCGGGCAACTGCAGGGCCAGTTGTACCTTCTGCCCGGGGGTAGGGGGGTTCTTTGGTCTTGCAGTCCGTTCAGATCAGAGGAGGGGAGGCAGGCAAGGTGGTTTCTGGGGAGGAAGATGGCACGATAGGCATGAAAAACTATTCCTTGAGGTCATGTCTGTCTTGGTTATTGTTGTCTCTGGGGTTGCCAGGTCCTGGCACAAAGTAGATTCTCAAGAAATATTTTTGAATGACTATAATAAGAAATGAGAGCAAACCAGTGTTGTAGGTGCTGCATATGAGGCAAAAAGCAGGGACTTTGAAGGAGAGTTTGGGGGAAAAAATGGGTGATTTCTGGACAGGGGAAGAAAGGTGTTCCCAGTTGAGGGATGCTCAGAAGCAAAGGGGTGGAGGTGTGCAGGGTGCCCGGGCTGTCGGGCTGTCGGGCTGTCGCAGTGCGCACACTGATCATGTGGCTGGAGTATGGGGTGGGGGAAGGAGAGGGCCTGAGATGCAAGTGGGGAGGGAGAAGAACCAGTCACAAAAAACTGGATTTGCTGGGCGCTGTGGCACATGCCTGTAATCCCAGCAGCTCTGGAGGCTAAAGCAGGAGGATTGCACGTTCACAGCCAGCCTCAGCAACTTAGCAAGGCCCTAAGCAACTCAGCAAGACCCTGTCTCTAAATAAAAAATAATAAGGGCTGAGGATGTAGCTCAGTGATTAAGTGCCCCTGGGTTCAATCCCTGATACTAAAAAGAAAAAAAAAAAAAAGACTAGATTTATCAGGCTGAAGAGCTTAGATTATCCAGGTAGCAGTGGGGAGCCACGCAGGGCCCCAAAGAAGTGGAGATGTATGAGGAAGTATTTGGGGGCAACAGGGTGCAGTTGGAGGGATTCATAGGAGTAGATGTAGAGAAATCAGAGCCCAGGGCTGGAGCCCCGATGAAAGGGTGAGGGTCTGATGTGGGGCAGCCGCAGTAGAAGTGGAGATGAGGGGCGGAGGATGCATATCACCTCGGCACTCCCTGGCGCTTGGACCGTCAGCCATGCAGGCTCCCAGGTCTCCGGTGAGGCTGCTCTGAAAAGTGAAAAGAAAGAAGGCAGCTTTGGGGCAAAAGATCATGAATTCAGTGTCGGCGGTGTCGAGCTTGAGGGGCGTGTGGAGCAGAGGAGCGAGGTGGGTGTCTAGTGGTGGTTGCACAGTTGGTAATGAGCACCTGGAGCGCCTGTGTGGACCAGAAGAAAACAGGATGCAGGGCAAGTCCCCATATTCAAGGGAGTTTCAGCCAGCAGAAGAGTCTTTGAAGGAGTGGCCATAGGGGTAGGACCCCAGAGAGGGACACCACATAAACAGGGGCACTTCAGTGAGGAAGTGGGGAGTGCTATGGTGTATTCAAGTGTACCCATCAGATTTGGCCATCAGGAGGTGTGGCAGTCTGGTGAGGATGGTTTCAGGAGAGGACGGGAGCTGAAGTCTGAGGTCATTGTTTCAAAATCATTTATTATAATTTCCTTATAATGTAGGTATCATTTATTATTCATCGTATATTATTATGAATAATATATCATAACATTACAATAAATAATAAATTATTATTCCTCTTATTATGAATTTATTATTATTTGGAAATGGCAAGGCCAACAGATGAGAGGTGGCCACCACTGAAAAATAATGTGTTATGCTCACAAATCTCCAGAGGAGGCGCATGCCTCCCCAGGGGGAAGCAACAGACACCAGAGGAGGAGACTGGGGGCCAGAGCCTTCTTATGGTCTCTGGGGAAGAAGTGAGCAAGGCATTGTGGACAAGTTTGGGGTCAGCTCGCGACTAAAACACTCAGGGTCACTCGAGGGGAACTGGGCTGCACGAAATAACCACACAAGAGACAGAAATACCTTTTTTTGGGGGGGTGCTGTGGCAGCTCCTCTGACCTTAAGGGTCCACAGAGAGAGGAGAGAGAGAGAGAGAGAGAGAGAGAGAGAGAGAGAGCGCGAGCTGACCCCTTTTATTGAGGAGAAGCCATTCAAATGAGGCAAGGGGTCAGGTTTCAGGGGTTCAGTCTAGCTTCCTGGTGTCTGCTGTCAGGTTGACTGATATCTAGGAAGGCCACACTCAAGGGCAGAGTAAGAGAAGGGGACACACAAAGGGCATTTCCATGGAACATTCTATCCCAAAGCAGGGCAAGGGGTAATATCACAAAGGAACAGGTGAGCACAGCTCAATCCCTGGGGCTGCAGGAAGGCACGCCTACGCACGAAGACACTTTTACTACTCTCAAGGTTGGAGCTACCATCTTTGGCTACTTAAAAGCAGTGACAGTGCCTCAACCGATCAGGAGAGGAAAACGCTGGTCACAGGATGGGATGGCCTCCCACAGTCGGCTGGTCTGAATCACTTCAGTGGGCTCCGAGGCATAGGCATGGTCCCTGGCTGTCTGGTTGCTGGCCCTGAGGCGAGTAGGGTTGGTGATAATGGCCCCGAGGATGGAACCCCAAGAAAGGATGTGATTGGGGTATGGGCCTTGGATTAGTTGGGGTGGGAGTCTCCTGTTTAGGAACTGGCTAGTCCTGAGAGAGGCAGTCACCCCAGGTGGCAGGGCATCAGAACACAGGGACATGGCCAATGTGGTGGAGGATGGAGGAGGGGCAGGGGGACAGGATGAAGGTGTAAAGCAAAGAGGAACCTTGTCCAGGAAGGGCTGCTGGTGGAGGCCCCTGGGCCCCTTCTCCTGTCAGGGTGCTTGGGCTGGGGAGGTGGGTTGCTGGCTACCACAGTGCAGGAACTGAGAGAGTCACATGGGAGGCCGAGACCTGCTTCTGGTGAGATCTTCTGTGGGCCCGTCTGCTGGGCTGCAGCTCCTGGCAAAGATCCTCGACAACATGCTCTGGGAGGCTGCCTGGACCATCAGCCTCAACCTCAGGGTTTTGATTTGGCTGAGCTCAGCTGTTCTCAGTCTGCATGAAGCTGGGGAGGGCCAGGAAGGGCTGCCCAGGGGTGAGAACAGCTGCCCAAGTCCTGACTCAGTCTCTCCAGTTAAAGGAAAATAAATTAGTAGGTTTTTTTTGGAAGGGATAACTATGCCCAGGAATGAATAAGACTCATCCTTGTGGAATGTGAGCAGAGTAACAAATTTTTTTTTTTTAAAAATTGCTTTTGGGGAAAAAATACAGGTCTGTCCGAAGCCATTTCCACCTCCACTTTCCACAGTCAGGGTCCATCTCTGCAAAACCTCTTTATAAGCAAGCCGCTCTCCTCCTGATCTACACGCTCACCAGATCGCTAACTTCTTGGGAAGAGGCGGAGCCTTTCCCAGCACCCCTTGCCAGCTGGCTTCAGCCCGTAGCAGCAGCAGGCAAATACAGCATTGGGCAGCTCCTCTGGCTGCTGTGCCAAAGTGAGGGCCAGGCAAATTTCAGACGGGAGGAGGAGAAAAACCCAAAGTATTTTCTTTATGTTGGAGGCATTTCTGCTGCTCATGGGAAGGAAGAATAATGCTAATGGGTCTTTTTCCCCCAAAGTGCACTGTGTAGGAGAGTATATAATTTTAATTTATCTGAGTGAGCGCATGAGGAATAGCCCATGAGTCCACATGATGGTGAGTGTGTGTGTGTGTGTGTGTGTGTGTGTGTAGGGGGGAAGGGGTGGGAGGAGATGACGTGTTTGGGATGGGGAGGGTCAGTGGTCAGACTCTTTGTTCACGCAGGTATACCCTCAGCCCTGGACACCTACCTCTCTCTTCAGTTCACCCAGGCAGATCTCTGTCCTGTACTGGAGGAAGGGACAGACCAGGAGTGAGTGACTCCAAGCATGAAATCTTCCTCAGCTAAAATCCTGGGAGCCATCCTTCCTCATCTTCACCTACTTATCCATTTACTCATCCTAGTTTGGGTTCTGTCTGGAAAATGAGCTTTGGAGTCTTTCCAACTTAACTGACACGGCTCTGGCTGTGTAGCCTTCCTTCCCTTCCTCCCTTTTNTATAGTTCCGTGTAGCTCCAGGTACTTGGGAGGCTGAGACAGGAGGATTGCCTGATCCTAGGTGTTCAAGACCAGACTGGGCAACATAGTAAGATCCTGCCAAAAAAAATTGTTCCAGGACCCCTATAAATACCAAAATCTGTGAATGCTAAAGTCTCTTACATAAAATGGTGTAGTATTTGTGTATAACCTATGTATATCTTCCTATATACTTTTAGGTCATCTCTAAATTACTTATACAACCTAATGCAATATAAATGCTTTGTAAATGATTGTTGGATTGTATTGTTTATAGAGTAATGACAAGAGAAAAGTCTGTATGTGTTTAGGACAGGCACAGTTTTTTCCCAAACATTTTCATTTGGAAGATAGTTGAATCCATGGACACAGAAGCTGTGGGTAAGGAGGGCTGACTTGACTTAAAAAGGAGGGGATGGGAACAGAAAAGACAGTGGAATGAATTGGACATCACTTTCCTATGTCCACATGTGAATTAGTGGAACTCCACGTCATGTTCAACCACAAGAATGGGACCCTAATTAGAATAAGTTATACTCCATGTATGTATAATATGCCGCTCTACTGTCATTTATACCTAAAAAGAACACATTTTTAAAAATTGTCATACATGCATGTGGTTCCAAATACAATGGTGTGAAAGAACATAGAGTAAAAAGTAAAAATTTCAGCTCCCATTCTTTAACCATTACTAAAGTTGTTAGAACTGTGTATCCTTCCAGAAATATTCCATGCATGTAACAGTGTTAGCAAATCCTGTTCTCTTCCTGGGGGCATGGGGAACACACTATTGTAGTCTGTTATACATTTTATTATATACCTTTACCTTTTTTTTTTTTTAAACCAATGTCTCTTGTGGGTAGTGCTATATTAGGGCATATTAAATTGCTTTATTCTTTTATCGGTTGTATAATATTCCATTTATGGACCTATTACAATGTATTTAATCAGTCCTCTAGGTGCTTGACAAACTGTGTTCTTACAAAGCAATACTTCAATGAATGATTGGCACAAATGTAATTTTACACATTTGTTCTATTTGCAGGACCAATTTCTTAGAATTTGAATGTCTTTAAATAGTATTATTATTTTTTTTAATATTTATTTTTTAGTTGTAGTTGAATACAATACTGTTATTTTATTTATTTATTTTATGTGGTGCTGAGGATCGAACCCAGCCCCCCACCCATGTGCTAGGGGAGCACTCTATTGCTGAGTCACAATAGTATTATTATTATAATGAGTTTTTTTGTTTTGTTTTGTTTTTAATGAAAATAGCAACAGTGGCTTGGGCCAGGAGTGTGGCTCAGTGAGAAAGTGCTTACTTAGCATGCACAAGGGCCTGGATCCAATCCCCGGCACCAAAAATATCCAAACAAACCCAAAAACCTCAGTGAGTTTATTTGGGTCATTTATTGTCTTTAAAAACTTATCCAAATGACATATTTTTGATTCTCCTTTGATTGTGATCTAGTTATACTTTCTAACCTATCAGCATGATCAGTGAAGCAGGTGTGAGTATTTGAGAAGTACGCCTATCGAACTGGAAAGACTTTGACAGTTAATGTTGAATGAATAAAGTGTTTGCATAATGCTATCTAGATAAGTATTTTTTTTATTGGATGTTCAAAACATTACAAAGCTCTTGACATATCATCTTTCTTACATTTGATTCAAGTGGGTTATGAACTCCCATTTTTACCCCAAATACAGATTGCAGAATCACATCGGTTACACATCCACGTTTTTACATAATGCCATATTAGTGACTGTTGTATTCTGCTACCTTTCCTATCCTCTACTATCCCC
>NW_026000242.1:4835733-4857324 GCF_001458135.2 Marmota marmota marmota | reverse complement strand
CTTGAAAAGTATTGGTATTAATTCTTCTTTGAAGGTTTTGTAAAACTCTGCTGTATACCCATCTGGTCCTGGGCTTTTCTTGGTTGGTAGTCTTTGATGGCTTCTTCTGTTTCCTCCTTTGTTATTGGTCTGTTTAAATTGTGTATATCTTCCTGACTCAATCTGGGCAAATCATATGACTTAAGAAATTTATCGATATCTTCACTATCTTCTATTTTATTGGAATATAGGGTTTCAAAATAATTTCTAATTATCTTCTGTATTTCTGTAGTGTCTGTTGTGATATTGTCTTTTTCATCCCGTATGTTAGTAATTAGAGTTCTCTCTCCTCTTCTCTTCGTTAGCATGGCTAAGGGTCTGTTGATCTTATTTATTTTTTCGAAGAACCAACTTTTAGTTTTATCAATTTTTTTCAATGTTTTTTTTTGTTTCAATTTCGTTCATTTCTGCTCTGATTTTAATTATTTCTTGCCTTCTACTACATTTGCTGTTGTTTTGCTCTTCCTTTTCTAGGGTTTTGAGATGAAGTGTGAGCTCATTTATTTGTTGGTTTTTTCCTTTTTTTGAGGAATGAACTCCAGGCAATGAATTTCCCTCTTAAAACTGCTTTCATTGTGTCCCATAGATTCTGATATGTTGTGTCTGTATTGTCATTTATCTCTAAGAATTTTTTGATTTCCTCCTTTATGTCTTCTGTAACCCATTGATCATTAAAAAATATGGAACGCTTCACGAATTTGCGTGTCATCCTTGTGCAGGGACCATGCTAGTCTTCTCTGTATCGTTCCAATTTTAGTATATGTGCTGCCGAAGCGAGCACTAGATCAGTATTTAATACAGTAGCCATTAACCACATGTGATTATTTAAATAAATTTAAATGTAAACTAATTAAAATTAGAAATTCAGGGGCCTAGACACACTAGCTATATTTCAAATGCTCAATTGGCAGTTGTGGCTAACGGCACAGTATAGATAGGGGGGATATATGACATTTCCATCAGAAATTTCTTTTGGACAGTGTTGTCTCAAAATGATTCCATTTAAATATAAAGCATAAATTAGGTGTGGTGGCGTACACCTGTAATCCCAGAAGCCTGGGAGGCTGAGGCAGGAGAGTCACAAGTTTGAGGCCAGCCTCAGCAACTTCGTGAGGCTCTGTCTGTTCCATGGTAGAGCCTCTGGGTTCAGTTGGTGCCTAAAACATAAAAACAAAACAAAACCCCAAATTATTCCCATTGAACACTTACTTTCTATTCTCCCTGCCTCCAGCCCCTGGCAATGATCCATCAGTGTTTTGTCTCTAGGGATTTACCTATTCTGTTTATTCCATGTAAATGGAATCACCTTTTGCCTCTACTTCTCTAGTGCAGCATAATGTCCTCAGGGTTTGTCCATTTGTGGCATGCATCAGCACCCCCTTCCTTTTTACGGCTGAGTAATAGTCCATTGTGTGCACATAGTGCATTCCATTTACTCATCGGTCAATAGACATTTGAGTTGTTTCTATTTTGACTATTGTGAATAGTGCTTCTGTGAACCTTCAGTACAACTGCTTGTTTGATTAGCTGTTTACAATTCTTTTGGCCTCAGCCTCCTGAGTAGCTGAGGTTACAGGTCTGCGCCACCATGCCCAGCTTCTTCTAAAAGTTTTAGAGTCTTAGCTCTTACATTTAGGTTGTTGACCCATTTATTTATTTATTTATTTATTGGATTGTAGTTGGACACAATACCTCTGTTTTATTTATTTATTTTTTTATGTGGTGTTGAGGCTCGAACCCACGGCCTCGCATGTGCTTGGTGAGCACTGTACCACTGAGCCACAACCCCAGCCCAGGTTGTTGACCCATTTGATTTAACTTTTATGCCTGGTGTGATGTAGGGGTCCAGCTTCTTTCTTGCGTGTGGATGTCCAGTTGTCCCACCACCATTTTTTGAAGACTGTTTTCCCCCATGGAATGGTCTTGGCCCCCTTGTTGAAAATTAGTTAGCCATAGACATGGGTTACTGTGGACCCTCAGTTTTATTCCAGTGGTCTACGTGACTGTCTGTCTATCCTGTGCCAGAACCACACTGTTTTGGTTACTGTAGCTTGGAAGCAAGTTTTGAGATTGGTTTATGAGAGTCTCTTGGTCTGACTTTGACAGTCATGGGTTAATTTGCCTCAATGAGCAATTTGGATCAGTGGACTCCTGTGATAGGCGCCCCTTGTGTCTGCCTTCTTCCAGTTAATATTATGTTTGAGAGCTACCTTTTAAAATTAGTTTAAAAAAATCTTTAATTGACACATTTAAATGACTTTAAAACTTCGAGTAGGGTGGGGAGATCTCTGTGAAGAGCAGAGCTGAGACCACCCGTGTCCGTTTCTTGAGCACTTCTGAGACCTGTTAGGCAGGACCAGTCCTCTGACAGGCTCCCCCAGAGAGATGGTCTCATGGCTGCAGATGGAAGGTTCACTTCTGGAACATTCCTCAGCTGGCTCACTACCTCTGCAGCCCTTGTCATTTGCACCCCATCTTTAAAGAGTGCACTCTATCGACTGCCACCGCTGAGGGGTGGTTTGACGCTTCCTCATGATTACACCTGGCTTATGCTTTGGAGGCTGTCAACACCACAGAAGTGACTGTGCCCTCCACCCAGCCCACTGCAGGCACTTCCTGTCAGCCCCGCTGTCACTAGCCCAGTGAAGTCTGATCACTTGGTAAGGGTGGGGTTTGCCAGGCTTCTCCACGGCAAGATCACCCATGTTTCTTTAATGAAAAAGAAATCTGTGGGGAGACTCTTTGAGGTGATGTCTGTCTCATTATTCCTTATAGGCTTTAACGTTGGCTAGTGATTTTTGTCTCAGTCAACTACTGTGATGGTTTGTGTCAATTAGATGTGCATCCTCCTTGACTCTGTGAACTCCAGAGCCAGACTGGGTCACGGAAGCTGTGAGGTGCCTGGCCGTACCCCTCCCTGTCTCTGCCTCCTGAAGTCTGGCCTACCATCTCCAGAAGGCTCCAGTGGAGTTCCAGAACAATGCTGAAGACTCAGGAAGAGTGAAAGAGAGATTTAGGGCCCAGGGTGACAACATCAGATCCACAGAACTTGCCTCTAGGCCTCATTCCTGGCTCCAGGTAAACCAGGGGGTTGTGGGTAAGACTGGGGCGATTTGGTGCGGCCTCTGCACCTTGAACCCTCTATTGTGTCCCCAGTCTTATTCTTGTTGAAGGCCTCAGCAGATTTTTTCCTCTGAGCTGGTATATTAGGGTTCTCTAGAGGGACAGGACCAACAGAGCGTGTAGGTAATTGTGAGAGGGAATTTATTAGATGGGTTTACGTGATCAAAGTCTGGATAGTCCTACAAGGGCAGTCTGAAGGCCGGAGAACCAGAGAAACCTGCAGCTGCCAATCCAAGAAGCTAAAAACCTCAGGACAAGAGGATCCAATGATGCAGCTCTTGTCTGAAACTCGAGGCTTCCTGGAGAGTGGCTGGTATGAATTTGCACTCAAAGGCTGAAGAATCTGGAGTCAGATGACTGTGGGCAAAGGCAGCAGCAAGATCCACTCACACTTGAGAAGAGTCCAACTTGCTTGTGACTCCGAGCTTCCCCCTTCCTCCACTTTTTGTTCTACCTGGGCTCCCAGCCTGCTGGATGGTGCTGGCTGCATTTGGGGGCAGCTCTTCCTCACTCAGTTTGCTAATCCACATGCCCAGGGTACGTGGAAACACCCTCACAGACACACCCAGATGTGTGCTTGGCTAATGTTCTAGGTGTTTCCCAATCCAGCCAAGTTGATAACAAAGATTAACCATCACAACCAGGAACCTCCATCTTCCTTTTTTTTTTTTTTAAAGAGAGAGAGACAGGGGGGGAGAGAGAGCGAGAGAGAGAGAGAGAGAGAGAGAGAGAGAGAGAGAGAGAGAGAGATTTTTTTAATATTTATTTTTTAGTTTTCGGCGGACACAACATCTTTGTATGTGGTGCTGAGGATCGAACCCGGGCCGCACGCATGCCAGGCGAGCGCGCCACCGCTTGAGCCACATCCCCAGCCCTTCATCTTCCTTTTTTGAAACACAAAATTGAGTCATGGTTCCAGAAGCCCACTTTCTTGAGCGAGTTGTCCTTTGGGATCAATGCTAAAGTAGGAGTTGTTCCTAGAGACCCTGAGGAGGGTGTGTAATTGGGAGAAAGTGAGTGCCATATGACACCATCTGGCTTCTCTCCCGCGAATCTTCTCTTCAGGGTGATTTTTGTCTATGGTCTTGGCCTGGTTCTAAGCCTCAATAGGCTCTGGTTTTCTCTGGAGTAGGTACTCAGCTCCTTGACTATGAAGCTAAATTTGGATTTTAGACTCTTCAGTGTTGGTTTCTAAAGCAAGGTTTTGTTTGGAAGCACAACCTGGGTAAGGTTTTGGTTGAATAGATCAACAAGGCTTTTCAATGGCACCTCTGGGAATCTGGCGCAACTGGATCTAGCTATAGTCTTGTTTGGAGAGTTGTCCTGGGGATGTTGGAAGAGAGTCCTGGCATCCATCCTAGGATACGGCAAGCCAGAGTGATCTTTTCAAAATGCATATCTGACTAGTCATGTGCCCCACAGAAGATCTTTAGGTAGCCTCTTTCTTAGGTAGCCGTCCATTCCTGCAGCAGTCCTCGTTTTCGGTCACCCACCCCTGGCATCCATTGTCATGGATGCATCCAGTAGTGTCATTTTGGCCTTTATTTAGCATCAAAAATATGAGATGTGAAAAATTGATGTAGAGATCATTATAACTAATAATCTATACAAAACATTGCTGGATTCATCGTAGCTTCAATCTGTGGATTCTAAAAATGTGATTGCTATGTTGGTGGGATATTAAATTATTTTGACATTAAAAAGGGACTCGGGGGCTGGGGATGTGGCTCAAGTGGTAATGCGCTTGCCTGGCATGCACGGGGTGCTGGGTTTGATCCTCAGCACCACATAAAAATAAAATAAAGATGTTATGTCCACCGAAAACTAAAAAAATAAATATTAAAAAAATTCTCTGTCTCTTAAAAAAAAGTGGGGGGGGGGGACTCGGATTCAGACATTGGACTGTTATTCAATACCAAAAAGAAACGAGCTCTCAGTCATGATGAAGTCAGGAGGAAGAGATAAGGCTGTGTAGATAGGGAAATGGGCCCTTGGTGACTTCCTAAGCAACATAGCACAAACAGGCAGCTGGAGGTTTTTTGCTGAGAAACTTGCAAAAAGGTTATTTTTAAATTGGGACAATTTGGAGTCCATGGCCTCTCCAAAGAAGGAAAAACCTGATCAATATTTTGGTTGGTCTAGAGACTGCATGACCACCTTGTAGACACTGAGTGCCTTACCCAGAATTGGTGGGGGCTGACTTCCTTCACCCTGGAGATCCACGGGAACCTCTAGACAATAGCCATCCCTGGTGCATTAGTCAGTTCTTTCACTGCTGTGACTAACGGACCCAACCAGAGGAGGAAAGTTTATTCAGGGGCTCATGGTTTCAGAGGTCTCAGTCTCTAGACAGCAGGCTCCATTCCTCAGGGCTGGAGGTGAGGCAGGACATCATGGTGGAAGAGTGCAGCTCTATGGTGATCAGAAAGCAGAGAGACTCCCCTCGAATGATACAAATATATGCCCCAAAGCCACGGCCCCAGTTCCCACCTATTCCAGCCACATCCCACCTGCCTCCAGTCACCACTCAGTTACTCCCATCAGGGGTTAATTCACTGATTGGGTCAAGGCTCTCGCAACCTAATCATTTCTCCTCTGAATTCTCTCACATTGTCTCACACGTGAGCTTTTGGGGGACACCACAGCTAAACCCTAACAATCAAACCTAGCGATGAGGGCTTTGCTTCATTTTGCTTTAATAAGCCCTTATACTTCACTTTCACCCACTGTCGTCGGTGAATCTCATTCTTTGAATTCATGAGGCAAAACCCCCACCTGCCTCCACACTGCGTATTACCATGAAAGACAGAGAAACCTTAGGTGGATTTCTGTAAGTGAAAAAATCCAAACTGAAAGACAGCATGCTGTTTGCTTCCAACCACATGGAAAAGGCAGAATTATGGACGCAGTGAAAAGATCAGGGGCTACGGGGGATGAGAGGAGCGAGGGATGAACAGGCAGAGCATGGAGGGGACTTCAGGCCAGTGCCATCATTCTGTGTGATATTGCAAGGGTAGATGCGTGGCGTACGTTTGTGAAAACCCACGGACCTCCGCAGCCAGCCCTGATGTAAACTAGGACTCTGGGTGATAACGATGTCCCATGCGGGTTCATCCTCTGTAAAAACTGTGCACCGCGATGGGCGATGGGCGCGTGGATGGTGGGGGAGGCTGTGTGCGGGCAGGGAGCTTATGGGGACTCTCTGTACTCTCTGCTTAATTTTGCTGTGAATCTAAAACTGCTGTAAAGTCTATTATTTTTTACATAAAGTCTATTATTTTTTTAAGGGGATTTTTACTTCAAAGAGTGTTGGGAAGCTCCCCTCGCTGGGCTCTGGGCCATGCTGGTCTCTTGCTGTCCAAGTTCCTCCTTGCATCAAGCCATTGTCACTCTGTCCTGAGGGCTTGCCTTTCCTCTCCCCCTCTGCCTGGTGAACTCCTGCCCATCCTTTGGCTCAGCTCAGGTGTCTGGTCCATGGTGAGGTTTTCCTTAAAGCATCCTGTTCAGGGCACAGCTTTGCCTCTGAAGCCTTTTCATCAGTGTGCTTTAGAGCAGCCTCTTTGATAGATATGACTGTGCTTTGAAGTCTATTCTTGTTCATTATCTATGATTTATGCACCTTTTCCCCAGCTGAATCTTTCATTTGAAGGGCAATGGCCTGGAATGAGACGAGGAGGTCTGTGTGCATGAAGCTAGGCAAGGGTGAAGTTTCCCAAGCTCTGAAGCCCAGGCTCTCCTACCTCATCTGACCCTTTTAGCAGCCTTCTAGGAGGCATAGTATGACCATTTTACAGATGAGGAAACTGAGTCACACGGAGTTCAAGAGGCTCGCTCAAGTCATGTAGGCATGAGTCATGGATTCATTCTCATGTTTTCTGACTGTTTCTGGCCCCAGGACCAGAATACCGTGTTGACTTTTTGTAACAGAAACACAGCTGACATATTGGCCTCGTGTGAAGAGTTGGGGACGTACTAGCACAGATGGTCTAGCTTTGCTCCCTGGCTCCTGAGCATGTCAGGGGTGATGAGGGGACTCCAGAGCCTAGGCTTCTGCATGATTTTCCTCCATTTCCTCCAGAGGCAGCTGCTTCCTTCCTGGATTTCCTCCCCTGGCACCTGGCACCCCCTCAGAAAGCTGGGGCAGTGGGTGGAGGTGGGGCTGTGGCACTTAGGCCACTGCAGCCTTTATGTCTCCTTAGCTCAGAGGACAAATGCTTTCTTTTTCCGGGGGTCGTCCTGCTGTCCTCCCTTCTCCTTCAGCAGCTCTTGGCCCTGTGTGACCCTGGGTGAAGTCTGTTGACTCTCAGGCCTCAGTGTTGTCCTCTGGGTAATGGGCTGGTGTCTGTCCCTCCCGCCTCTTGGAGCTGGGAGACACCCAGTGTAGCTGGGAACTGTGTCTGAAAGCTGCACTCCAGGCCCGCCCACATGCTGGGAGAGCAACTGCCGGCCAGGGTATTTTCAGACACAGCTTAGTTGAATAAATCATGACCAGGAAGAAACAACAGTGATGTCTCCTCTGCAGGCCTGAGCCAGTTCCTGAAAGGCTGGGGACTTTGTTGCTCCTGTGCCCGGCCCCTCCCTCCACTGCGCTCTGAACCACATCTTCCTCCTCCTCCCAGAGCCCTGCTGCGGGGAGCTCTCCCCACTTGCCTCCACCTTTGAGCAGCTCTGGGTTGGTTTGTTTTCTCTGTCTTGACTCAGTGCCTATTTTATTCCACTTTAGAAAGCACCAGTCCAGTCCCTGCCTGGAGTGGGGTGGGTGGGGCCGGGGATGGGCGAGGCGGTCCTCTGTGGGGATTTTAAAGCAAGAACACACAAGCACAGGGAGGTGGTGTGTGCGATCAATGCCAGGTGGAGCTCAGAGGAGGGGAAGCCGGAGTCCCTCTGGGAACGTGGAGAGGGGCCCAGTGAAGAGGGGCCAACTCTTCTGTGTTTACCATCTCTTGTTCTCATTTCCCCTTTCTGTTTTCATGTTTCTCAGACATGCTCTTCTTTTTTTTTTTTTTTTTTTTTTTTTAAATTTTTTAATATTTATTTTTTAGTTTTTGGCGGACACAACATCTTTGTTTGTATGTGGTGCTGAGGATCGAACCCGGGCCGCACGCATGCCAGGCGAGCGCGCTACCGCTTGAGCCACATCCCCAGCCCCAACAAAAGTTTATAAACTCCCAGTTCTGGATGCTGGAAGTCTGAGAACATAGCACCAGCATCTGATCAGGGCTTTTGTGATGCACTATAACATGGCAGGAAAAAAAAAAAAAAAAGAAAGTGAGCATGCTCAGGACAGAGAAAAAATGGGGCTTAACTTAACCTCTCACCAGGAGCCAACTCCCACAATAACTAGCCGGTGCCAATAATAATGGCATTAATCCACTCTTGAGGGTAGAATCCCCATGACCTGATGGCCCCTTAGCAGTCCCAGCCCGCCACACAGTTGGAATGGCAGTTTGTGTGTGCATCATGAGTTTTGGAGGGACATTTAAATCATGGCAGTGGGAATTGCCTCTCCTGGAGCCCCAGCCCTGGGTAGTACAAAGTTCCAGGTTTCTGTAGGGCTGGGGGAGGCTGGCTGGCCTTCAAGGTGCTGAGGCTCCCTCAGGCTGTTCTGCCTGGCTCTGCCTGGCTCAGGCTTGGTGGGGGGTTCTCAGACTAGGCTGGAGATGATGGCCTTTCTCTGTGAATCTGGTCATCACTGGGAATTTACCTGGGATCAGGCTGGGGTCCCCACTGTTGACAATACCTTCTTCTTGCCTCTTTGGCTTGGGAGAATCTCCTTTTAGTGCCAAAGAATCTCTGTCTTCCCATGCAAGTCTTTTGTTTTGGGGATTGAGGTCCGGGGATTGAACTCAGGGACACTTGGCCACTGATGCACATCCCCAGCCCTATTTTGTATTTTATTTAGAGACAGGGTCTCACTGAGTTGCTTAGCCCCTTGCTTTTGCTGAGGCTGGCTTTGAACTCATGATCCTCCTGTCTCAGCCTCCCAAGCCTCTGGGATTACAGGCGTGTGCCACCATGCCCTGCCCCTAAGCAAGTCTTTTAAGGACACCTAATGTGTTCACTAAGTGGAAACCAGAAGTCAGAAAAACAAAGCAAAACAAAATGTATGATTAGTGTGATGGCCTCACCTCCAGTTTGAATGCCAATGGCCTACGCCCTTCCATTTTACAGCGTAGCTGTATCTGGAGATAAAGATTTTAAAGAGGCAGTTAAGTTTTAATGAGGTCTTTAGATGGGCCCTAATCCAGTGTGGTTGGTGTCTCTATAAGGAGAGATTTAGGCACAGGTGTGTGTGCACAGGGGGAAGACCATGTGAAGACAGGTGAATACAAGCCAAGGAGAGAAGCCTTAGAAGAAACCAATGATAGCTCAAAAACTATCTCCATCAAGAGCAAGACCGCGGGACCTGCGCAGCCTCTACTCTGGATTCCCTGCCAAACCCTTCCCATTTCCAGAGAACAACACTTCACAGGCCCCGTAACACCATATGACAAAACCCAATTGAGTATTCCGACTTTCAATGGGATCACTCTTAGGAAGAACTTGTGTTTAGAAAAGCTGCCTGCTGTGTCCTGTGGCAGGGAGGGTAGGCACTGGGGAATAGGGGTTGGTAGGACTCTGAGAAGAGAGCCATGTCACAGAATCTATTTAGGAAACATGCGGGAGTCAGATGTCATGGAGGACGGAAAGGAAGGTGGACCCTCAGTGGGAAGGTAGAAGTGAATTGATGGGATTCTTAGAACAGGGTGCCTGATACTTGATTTTAAATTATCTGGGTTCTGAGACATAACTCCTAAAACCATCAGTCAAATCCAATAAGAATTGAAAAGTCATATGTGTGAGTGTGTGTGTGTGTGTGTGTGTGTGTGAATTTCACATCTGGAATTGCCTCACAGGAGCACTACATCTGCCACTAGGAGAAGAGAGGTAGTTAGCCCTGCAAAGGGAAGAAGTCCCATCAGGGTACAAGGCAAGGCAAAGTTTTCAGCCACGGTGGCCTGCCTGGCTCTGGGCTTTCAGGTTGTGTTGAGGATTCAGATGTTCTCAGTGGACCCGAGTCTTCATATCTTGTCCCTTCCTCTGCTCAGAAAAGACAACATCAACTTTTTCTGAAGATCTCCCCTGTCCTGCTGTCTGGGGGATGATTGTTGTCACCAGTCTGGCTCCTGGGATTTTGTGAAGCAAAAAACTGGTGAGGGGCTAAGTTGCACCCATGGAGAGGTCAGGCTGTAAAGGAGGCCCTCTAGACAGTGCCCCTCTCCCTTGCCTACAGCAGGGAAAATGGAAAATTAGGATAAAGTGTCGGGCAGTTGGTGATGAACCACCAACGTCAGAGAGGAGCTGTTATTGGAGATGGTGATTTTGAATGCAGGCTTTATGAAGCTAAACTCCAGATTGAAGTTGATCTGCCCATCTTGTTCTGGGCAGCACCATGGCTGATCCTGTGCGGAACTTTAAAGCCTGGAGGGCAGAGTTAGAGACGTGCATGGTGAAGGCAGTTTGATTTTAGGTGAAAGGAAGTGGAGAAGTCAATGTCGCATGTACCAGAGTTTCCTTCTAAAATTTCCAATCAGACAAGTTCTTCGAACTCTTTGGAGTGGAGTATTTTGGAGGGCCGAGAGGGGCGTAGCGTTGTGGGACTCCTTTCGTATGGAAGATCAGAAGGACAGGGGAAGAAGCCTGGCCCCTGGATTCCCTGGTTTCTTTTATTCACGAGGAGGTTTAACCTCATCACTGGAAGGGTCCGAATCCTCTGGGTTGTTTCAGTGTCATTTATCTACATGTTCCTAGCACCTAGCGCAGTGCCTAGAAAACAGTAGGTACTCAACACATATTTTGGAGGAAGGAAGAAAGGAAGAAAGACAAGCATCACTTTTTCAGAGAGAAAGAGGAATCAAGCCCTTGGATCTGGGCTACACTGTACATAACACCTGCAGACTGGGGGAGGGGAGAAGCTCATCTCTTTCTCCAGGATCCCGAGGGAGGCAGACAAGCTGCTCCTCTTGTCACTTCTCTAAGTGTTTCAAGGTATAAATCAACTAGTATGTTGTGATCATAAACTTTTTTTAAAAAAGACTATAATTGCATAAGACAGGATAGAATTGAAAATATGAATGTGCGCTATATGTAATGAGGTAGGGATCATTTTGTGAAAATGGGTTTGTGGGTATATTTGGACTGGGTTGTTGTGTAAATGGTACATGTTACTATGAGTTGTAGTAAAATATGTTGAAAAACTTGACTTCCCCTACTCATCAGGATGAAATTGAAACTCTTCTATAATGGAGTGAATTCAACAAGTGGAGTGCATCTATTCAAGGCAGGAGACAGAATGGGGCACTTTATGCTCAAAGGAACAAATCCATTAGTCTTAATAAATAAATAAATAAGATCCATTTACAACTAAAAAAAATATTAAAAAAAAAAAGGATGGGGATTTGACTCAGTGGCTAAACAACCCTGGGTTCAATACCTGGTACCAAATGAATGAATGAATGAATGAATAAATAAATAACAATATTTAATATACAGGGTTGTTGGAAGATGAAATGGGGTGGCATATGAGAAAGTTCTTGGCACAGTGCCCGTTGCCCAGTGACCCTCAATAAAATAACGTCCCTCTTGTCCTTAGCTATTGTGACTATGGCAGGAGGTGGGCAGAGTGAAGGGAGAACAGGGAAGGATCTCGGGCAGGGGCTGGAGCATGGCCGTCTTTCCAGACCTGGATGGTGGATTGGGGGGACTGTGGGGAGGATGGGGGTGGATGGAGGGTCTGGGGCACCGTGGGGGTGAGGACTGGTGCATCAGGCAAATAAGTAGGTGTGGAGGTTTGGGCCAGCATGTGGCTGATGGTGGAGCAGGGGGTCAGGCCGCCCCGGGAGACCGGGTGGGGGCTTTGGGAAGGGAAGAGGGTCTAGGACAAATTTCTGGAGAACAGCATATTTGAGGGATTGGCTGAGGAGAATAGCCTGGAAGGAAGTCAGAGAAGGGATGTAGAGGGCAGCAGGCTACCAGAGGCCACTTCATGAAGTCATGAGGGTGTGGCAAGGACAGTGCTGGTGGTGCCAGTGGATCAGCCCCAGAAGGTCAAGGTGCTTTTCATGGTGTGGCCGGGGTAGGAAGGGCTGGAGGATGCTGGGTAGGTGGTTGAGCAGATTCAGGGTCGCGGGGAGGGTGCTTTTCAGCTTTTTATTTTATTAATGGATTGAGGTTTGCCGGTTCCATGTGTATGTGGGGGAAGAGCCTTTGGCCTGAGAGTGGCATCCATGGGTGTGGGGAAGGGAGGAGGAGGAGCCAGGAGCAGAAGACTGCGTGACAAGGATCAGAGGAGGGGCTCAGGAGGGCCACCCAGGGCCCTGACATTCTCTGAAGGGGAGCGAAACAAGGAACAAATGGGCTCGAGGGCATTCTGGGTTAGGATGAGGAGGGGGAATTTGGAACAAAGGTTTCTAGGTAGGCACGAGCCTGGTGGCCCATCGGGAGGAGGGAATGTTCTGGCTGGAAGGAGAGAGAGTGAGCTGCAGAGAGACCACCCAACGGTGCAGGGCATGCGTGCAGTGAAGGAGATGGCAGTGGACAGCCCTGCACCTAGGGCTGAAGGTGGCTCTGTGGCTGGTCAGCCCTCCCTGAGCTCGGAGGTAGGGCAGCTGCCGGAGGCGGGGTCTGAGTTGTTCCGAGGGGCACTGAAGGGTGCTGACTCTGCTTCTTTCCTCCTGGATTTGTGGTCTGGGTGTTTTTCCTTTTATTCTTTTGGTACTGGGGCTTGAACCCAGGGGCGCTTAACTTAGAGACAAGTTCTCCCTAAGTTGCTTAGGGCCTTGCTACTTTGCTGAGGCTGGCTTTGAACTCAGGCCCCTCAGTGCCGCTTGGAACAACTCAGCCCCTTCCTCCTGCCTCAGGCTCTTGAACCGCTGGAATTACAGGCGTGTGCCAACGTGTCTGGCTATCTATTTTTTTTTTTTTTTTATCCTCAACAGTCTCTGGATACTGAGCCTGAGTCTCTCTGTGTTGCTATTGCATCTTGATTGTTTTGTTTGTTTGTTCTGTTTTTTGGGTGCCGGGGATTGATCAGGGCACTCGACCACTGAGCCGCATCCCCAGCCCTATTTTGTATTTTATTCAGAGACAGGGTTTCCCTAAGTTGCCTAGCACCTTGCCGTTGTTGAGGCTGGCTTTGAACTCGCGATCCTCTTGCCTCAGCCTCCTGAGCTGCTGGGATTACATGTGTGCACCACTGTGCCTGGCTCGCATCTTGTGTTTTTAATTTGGTGCCTCTAACAAACAGGGTAGGGTAGAGGTTGTGAATATGAACTTAAAACCACATCCTGGGGGGAATGAGATCTCCATGGAGTCCTGCTCCTTTTCCCACTGCCAGATCCTTGCTCCTCTGCCCTCCTCTCTTGGAGAGAAGCACATCTCTGCCTGCCTAATGGAAGTCGGCCGGAAAATCCAGTTCACACTCCCCATATAACCTTTTTGGCACAAACCCATTCCATGGTGGGAAAGCTTTGGGAGAGGAATGCGTTGGCTTATGATCACGTGTGGATGGATGACCGCAGGCTTGCTCTCCGGCACAGTGGGGAGGAGCTGGAGGGCGGAAGGGAGGGTTTTCCTGACAATGGAATGGGGGGCCGGCGGAGTGCTTGCCTCCCCTGGGAGTATGGAGGAAAGGAGGCTGTGGACATGGTCTTTGGGAGCCCCCCTGGGCGGAAGCCAGGGAGCAGCTGGGTGGGAGGCTCCCTGCACAGGAGCTGCTGACTCAGAGTCCAGCCGGAGCCTGGCTTCCCAGGGCTGGACTGTCCACTGCAGCTTGGACATGGCTCCCCTGGGCCCCTCACCAAAGAGCCCTGGGCCTCTCCCCACTGGCCTTGAGTGGCTGGTCTGGGATGGTGGCCTTGGTTTCCCTCAACACAGCTGAGTCAAGAATGAAGTCTTTAACAGAATACGTTCAGGATGACAAAGGGAATTAGCACAGACAGTGGCCTGAGACCAGCCTGGGTACCGGGTTCAAGGTTGGCTTCCTTTCCAGCTCGAGGCTGAGTCACCTTCCTCCAACTCTCCTGTCTCTGGGCTGGAGCGTTGCTTTGGACCCCCAAAGGACAAGTTCCTCAGACATCAAATGGGCCCACGTAGGAGGTCACAGGAGGCCCAAGCCCGAAGCCTCACCCTCCTGTGTGAGGCGGTTTCCCCGGACTTGGGGTGTCCCCTCCCCCCTGACTGCAGTAGCAGCACAGCTTCTCCAGGCCCCCTCCTGTGGGGACCAGGTCCCTGTTGTTATAGGTTTGTGGTTTCTTTCTTTCTTTCTTTTTTTTTTCTTATTTTATTTCTCAGGTTGTTTCATAAGCCAGATAAGGTGTTGTTTACTAGGGGCCCCACCAGAGACACCCCACTGAAATCAAGATCCAGTGTGAAAGGGAAAAACCCGAAGCCATGCAAATGAAACTTTGTTCATTGTTATCCTTTCCAATGACGCCCGTCCCCACAGGTATATATATATATATTTTTTGATGGGGATGGAACAGGGCCCCACACACGCCAGGCAGACCCTCTGCTGCTGAGCTGCGTCCCCAGCCCACTGATGAATTCTTAGAGGCTTCTGAGCAGGTGGCTGTGGGCAGGAATCGAAGTGGAGAGGAAGCTGCTTACCAGGGGTGCAGAGCCCACACAGAAGACCTTAGATTTTGTCCCAGGAGCAATACAAAGCTACCGGAAGGTCTAGGCAGGGGATGACACACAATTATATTTATGTTTTGGAAGACAGCTCTGGCTGTGGGGTCCGGGACACCAGTAGCGGGAGGGAGCAGCTTATCATTGGTGCAGGTCAAGGACGGCGGTGGCATGGCCTGGGGAGAGGGGGTGGGCTGAAGACCAGGGCTGGGAGGTGAAGTCCTGGTGGGGACAGGGGGACAGGAAGAGGGGGTGATCGAGCTAGGAGTGCTGAGGTACTCTGAGCCTGCTGGGGCCACTCACTGCACTCACCTTGGTGGCAAGATGGTGAATCAGCATGGAGAAGGAAACCAGGAGAGAGCAGGTGGGTGAATGGTCTGGACTCCAGGAGACAGATCTGACTTCATTTGGGCAGGGTCCCGGGATGCCAGGTGGGCATCAGAAAAGAGAACAAGACTGGGAATGGGGAGGAAAGGGACAGACTTGAGATCATGGAATCAGGAGAGAGGGACTGTGGATGCTTGGAGTTCCCCTATCCAGGCTCTCACACCTTTCAGTGAGGCCGTGTCTGCTGCCAGCCACGGAGAGTCCGGCTCCATCATCTTCTGGAAGCTGGACGCCTGGCTCGTGGGCGTTGGTTGGAGCAATGCCGCCCCCTTGTGTTCTTTTCTGCAAGTGCAGACAGTGGATGTGCCCAAGAGTGGAGACCTGCCCTGGGAGACCCCACCCCAGCTCGGGGTGGGGGAGTATCACAGGTTGCTTTCCCCTCTGTTTTCCAGGCCCTGTGTGTCCAGAACTGTCTTTGTCACCTGTTAGTCTGCTACTGTTGTGTGGCATGTGCCTTTGTTTCTGTCTTGTATTGGCTGCTCTCCCTGGTGTATCTGTCCATCTGTCCTGCTGGCTTGGGCTGTCTCCTGTGATCCTCATCAGTCTCTGTCTCACCCCGCCGGGTTCTCTGTTTTCTCTTTGTCTCTGATTTGCTCCCTGCCCCCCTCCGCATCCCTGTGTCCCTGGGTCACATTTGCCCTCCTGTTGTTGGAGCTGGTTCTTGAGAAAGTCTGGGCTTTGCTGCTTGTTCCAGAATGAGTCAGGAGCTCCCGGGGGATAAGGGCCAGTTTCCACCCAGCAGTGACCTTAGAGAGGGTGCACAAGGGCAGAGGAGCCCGCCGAGCTGGGGACTGAGACAAGATTTTCCAAATTATGTTTATGGGATTGGCAGAGCATTCCAGTGGGTGTCAGGGGAGAAGAATGAGCAAGCTGGCTCAGGCCACTGGCCAGTGCTGACAGTGGACCCTGAGCTGCCTGTCCTGCCTCCCCTTAGGGAGGGCTTAGAAGCCACTAGCTGGGAGTGGATGGGGCTGTTCTAGCTGCTGCCTGTGTGTAGGGCTGGGCTTTCCTACCTGCCTCAGTCCTCACTGGGCTTTCTGTTGCCTCAGGGCCTTTGCATGTGCTCATTGCATCTTGGAAGGGTTTACTCCTGATGCCTTACCTTGGAAAGACTTTCTCCTAGGAAGTCTTCCCTGAGTTACACGAACTGCTCCTCAGTCACACAAGCTGCTCAATGTCTCATATGGTCAGTGACTACTGGCTCTAGTGAACAGTGTGGACACAGAACATCAGCTTTATTACAAGTTCCCTCCATCAGTGCTGTCTTGAACAATCTTTGGGGAGCATTCCATTCCCCAGAGGAGGATGGCCCAGCACATCAGGAAATGTACATTTGTTGGATGGATGTAGGGACGGGGGATGGGAAGCTGCCTTTGGAAACATCTGCCCTGTGGGAGTCCCGGCTGGACAGGAAGACAGAGCATGGCCTCTGAGCTGGCCAGGTGAGCTCTTGCTGGTTGGGAGAGATGTTTTTCTGCTCCAGATTCTGAAAATGAACAGAGGGCTCCAATCTAAAAACTGGAACCTACAGTGGCCATCAGGGGACTTGGTGGGGTCCCTGAAGGTAAGGTGATGGACTGAAGGAGGCCTCGTGCCTCGTGGAATGCAAGCCCATCTGTGTCCCAGGGTGGAAGTAGCCAAGTGACGGGCAGTAAGTAAGCTGGGGAAGGGGGAGCTGGGTCTGGCCACAGGAACAGGTCACTGGGGCCCACTCCTCTGCAGACTTAAGCATCAAGAGGAGGGCCAAGTTGGGTGTGATGGTGCACACCTGTAATCCCAGGACTCTGGAGGCTGAGGCAGGAGGATTACAAGCTTGAGGTCAGCCTGAGCAACTTAGTGAGCCCTTATCTCAAAGTAAAACGAAAGGGCTGGGAACGTAACCCCCTGACAGAGCCCTACTGGGTTCAGTCCCAGCACTGGGCGGGGGGCGGGGGCCGGAAGGCTCTAAGACACTGGGAGAGGGATGGGCAGTTGCCAAGCTAAATGCTGAAGTCCAGCTCAGCGGAGGGCAGAGGAGTCGAGGCGAGCCTGGGAGGAGCCCTGCTCCCGACACAGAGCCTTTCCAGCAGCTGGGCCTGGACAGCCAGGGTGGATGGGTCAGGGCAGGGAGCTGGATCCAACAGAAGCAAAAGCTCAGGGGTTCTATGCCCAGGGGTTGTTCCTGTCTGTACCCGAGAGGCTCCCGGGCAACTGTCCTGCCTGTTGGGCCTGCTTCCAGGGGATAGTGATCTGTCCACCCCTGGGCATGTACACACACACACACACACACACACACACCCCTCTCCCAAGGCCCTTCGTGGGTCCCTGTGCTCCCTGACTGATCTGGGACTTTATTGGGAAAGTTGGAAGTGACTTTAAGAAGACAGAATGGGCTGGGGACCCCGTACCCACGTCTGACGGGTGTCCAGGTGGAGAGCCAGGGGGGCTGGACGCAGTGGGTTTGGAGCCTGCTGCAGCAGGAGAGGAGGTCCCTGTTAATCTGCAGTGGGCCCAGGAGGCTCTGAGGGGCGGAACTGAATCAAGCTTTGGAATTTGGGTGGCTTTCAGGGGACAGGGGTGGGGGCTGGGAGTTGTCAGTGAGGACATGGGTCAGCCCCCCCGGCCCCGCCCATTCCTTGCCTGTCCTCCCTTCTCCCTGATTTCTCAGCATCTTTGTGCCAGAGGCCCCAGAAATTCCCGGAAAATTCTCTTCCTGGCCTCTGGCCCGGCGACAGGCCCAGGAGGCGGGGGAGGGGCTGCCTGCTCATCATCTTCTCTGTCTGCTGCCTGAGACTGAGGGTCAGCTCTGAGGCGGTGGCTGGGGAGCCGGGCAGGGGGCAGGAGGGCTGGGGTCCATTGGAGTCCCAGCTTAGGACCCTCTGCAGGGGGAGGGGCACGGGCTGTGGGCCCCGGAGTGAGCTCAGGTCCCTGCTGGTGGCCTTGTCTCTGTCACTGGCCTCTCTGGGCCTCAGTCTCCCCATCCGTGGGTCCCTCTGGGGAATGGAATGCTCCCCAAAGATTGTTCAAGACAGCACTGATGGAGGGAACTTGTAATAAAGCTGATGTTCTGTGTCCACACTGTTCACTAGAGCCAGTAGTCACNGGTGGTCCCTCTCCCACCCCCTTTTTCTCTGCCCACCCTGCCCTTCCTTCTCGGGTTGCTCTTTGTCCTCATACTGCCCTGGATGTCACCAGGCTGGGCAAACAAGGACCAGAGGAGGCTGCCCTCTGTCTGGCCCAGCCACAGAGACTCCTGGGGACACTTCCAGGGCCTTCCTACAGACAGGCTCACCTGGCAGGCTGCACCCTGCAGAGTCACTGGGAGCCACGTGGATGCCATCTGCTGCCCAGATGACTCTGTGCTCATCTCGACCTGCGGCCACCCCTGTGCCAGCGCTTTGACTTGGGGGCAGGAGCTGTTTCCTAGGCCCCTGGACACCCAGCTGGGCAGGGGCAGCCACTGTGAGCCCACAGAGTAGTGCATGGGCAAGGAACTGCCCCCCAAGGCCATCGGGAGAGGTGCCTGTGTGTCCCTGTAGCTGGGGGTCTGAAAGCCCAGGAGAGGCCGCCCGCCCCCCTTCCTGCCCCTGCCCCGCCCGAGACACCCCAAAGGGTCCTTCCCCTGTGGCAGTGCATCTGCTGTCCTGCACGGCTGTGGGGCCTGGGGGAGCGCACCCTTCACTTCACAGATGTGGAAACCAACCCCAGAGGGGAAGGCACAGCCCAAGGGGACACTGCTGTTGGGGGCAGAGGTGACAACAGTTAATTCCACAAACGTGTAGTGGGTGCCAGGCGTGTTGGGGGCTGGGATTCTGTGCCAAGGATGCCACAGCCTGGCCCTGGAGGAGCCATCAGAAGTCACCTGACCCAGAGCTGCAGCAGAGCAGGGGGGGCGGGGGAGGTGACAAGCACAGCTTCCCGGCAGCAGCTCCGAGGTCAGTGTGGATCTGCCCCTGGCCTTGGGTTCCATTTACGGTCTGCAGCACCAGGGCTCTTTGTCCTCATACTGCCCTGGATGTCACCAGGCTGGGCAAACAAGGTGATATCCAGGGCAGTATGTCTTGTGCCTCTGATGGTTGGTGCTTTTAATCCATTATGACATGATAGTAATGTGCAGAGCTCGCGGGGTGGGGTTCCCATGGATGGTCCAGCAGGCCTCCCCGTCCTCTTCCTTTCCTCTTGCTGCTAGATAGCCATTTTGCACCGTTGCTGTCCCGTGAAGTCCCCATCCTCCCTGCTGATGACCTCACTACCCATTTGAGAACCTAAAAGCCAAGAAAAAAGATTGTCCACGGTTCTGCCACACACCCACCCCAGGGTCTGTGTCTTCTGCCGTCCCTCTGGGCTGGGGCTACCCCTCCCCGTCCCGCAATCGGATCTTTCAAAACATGCAGTACAGGGTTACAATTTACAGTCCATAAAGTGTACCCTGAGGGCGCACAATCCAGCAGGGCGCGATGGTGCCCTCCTGTAATCCCAGCAACTTGGGAGGCCGAGGCAAGAGAACTGCAAATCTGAGGCCATCCTTAGCCACTTAGGGAGGCTCTGTCCCAAAATGAAATTAAACAGGGCTGGGGATATGTCTCAGTGGTGGAGCGGCCCTGGGTTCAATTGCCAGTATTGCAAAAAACAGAAACAAGTATTCAGAGTTGGGTGACCTTCCACACTCCCCAACTGCAGAACGTATTCACCAGAATGGAACCCCACACCCATCAGCAGTCATTCCTCATTCTCCCTTCCTCCAGTTCCTGGCAATCTCTATGGAAAAGTCGAGTCCCTATAAGTTCACCTCTTCTGGGTATTTCATATAAATCACAGAACATGCTGTCTCTTGTGACTGACTTCTTTTGCTTGGCATATTGTTCTAAAGGCTCACCCATGTTGTAGCCTTAATCAGTAGTTCACTCCTTTTTTTATGGCTGAATAGTATTCCACTGTAGGGACAGACCACATTTTGTTTATCTATTCATTGGTTGATGAACATTTGGGTTGTTTTCACTTTTTGGCTATTAAAAATAATGCTGTAATGAATATATGTGTGTGATTTTGTTACCAAATAAGACCTGTTTTGCCTGCCCCACAGAGTATAGATCATAGTAACAATGAGTTCTGCAAAAGGGAGTTCTATTATAAGGCAGCCAAGTGTGAGGAGATGGAGACCCAAGTCTCTAATCAGCCTCCCCAGGATGGAGCTTGGGGATACTGTGGACTGAGGCATGAGGGGAGGTGATCGGAGGACCCACACCCAGGAGATATTACATGTAGTCAACTAAAGCAAGTAATGAAGAACAGGTGGGTAGGCGAGGTGTAGAAATGCCAGTGATTAGAACTGGTGACATCTAAAGGGTTTATTTAAGAACTGAGAGCAGATGGATTATTCAGGGTTTCCCTTCGTTTCTTTCTTTTTTTTTTTTTTGGTACTGGGGATTGAACTCAGGGCCACTCAACCACTGAGCCACATCCCCAGCCCTATTGTATTGTATTGTATCTAGAGACAGGGTGTCACTGAGTTGCTTAGCGCATCACTTTTTGCTGAGGCTGGTTTTGAACTTGCGATCCTCCTGCCTCAGCCTCCGGAGCTGCTGGGGTTACAGGCAAGTGCCACAGTGCCACCAGCTCCGTTTCGGTTTTTGTTTCTCTCGGGCTGGTATCTTGGAGTGGATCTGCTGGGTCCTGTGGCAACTGCATGTTGGACTTTTTGAGAAGCTGCCACTGTTTTCTGAAATGCCTGTCGCATTTTACATTCCCTCCAGCAGGAAGGTTCCGATTTCCCCACATCCTCTATATGCTTGTCATTATCTGCCCATTTATTTATTGATTGATTGATTAATTGATATTTTAGTCCTGGGGATTTAACCCAGGATGTTCTACCACTGAGCTATATCCTTAGTCCTTTTTATTTATTTATTTTTTTTATTTTGGGACAGGGACTCACTAAGTTGCTTAGGGCCTTGCTAAATTGCTGAGGCTGGCCTCCTCAAAGTTGTGATCCTCCTGTCTCAGCCTCCCAAGGTGCTGGGATTACAACTATTTACCACAACGCCTGGCTTATTATCTGTTTTTCATTGTAGCCATCCTTGAGGTGTGAGGTGCACTTCACCTGGAAGCATGGTCCTATCTTCTCTCGGCTTGAGGACCGTGGGCTCATTGTTTACCCTGCCACCCGATAGCAGCTTCCCCTCTACCCCAGTCATCAAGGCTCATGCAAGGAGGCTCTTATTTTTCCCACCTTAAAACAAACAACCAACTCCTCCATGAAACAGAACAAAACAGAGCTCTCTTGTCCCACTGCCCCTCCCTGTCCCTCACCATCCCTCTCCTCCCTGTCCCTCACCATCCCCCTCCTCCCTGTCCCTCACCATCCCCCTCCTCCTGTCCCTCACCAGTCTCTTATAC
>NW_026000242.1:4725660-4835719 GCF_001458135.2 Marmota marmota marmota | reverse complement strand
CCATCCCCCTCCTCCCTCGTCCCTCACCATACCCCTCCTCCCTGTCCCTCACCATCCCCCTCCTCCTGTCCCTCACCATCCCCCTCCTCCCTGTCCCTCACCATCCCCCTCCTCCCTGTCCCTCACCATCTTCCTCCTCCCTGTCCCTCACCACCTCCCTCCTCCCTTTTATAGCAAACTTCACAAAAGGATTTTTTTCAACTGGTTCCCAATTTCTCTTCTCTCATTTTCTTTGAACTTACTCGGGTCAGGCTTTTATCCCCACCGTGTCACCCAAACTGGTCAAGGTTGGTGACCTCTGCATTGCTGGCCCCAGGAGGCCTTTCTGGGCCTGACAGAGGGTCAGTGGCCTCCTGTGCAGTTGGTCAGTCCCTTCTCTTTTCTGACTTGGGTCCAACTCGTCCTGGTTGCCTTTCCTTCCTCCCCTCTCTTCATCTCCTTGGCTGTTCCTGACCTCTTCCTGACCTTGAGATGTCAGGAGCTTCAGGGTTCAGTCCTTGGTCCCTCAGGGTATTGGGGTCTCCTCCAGTCTCACAAATTTATTTTTTATTTTTATTTTTTGATGCTGGGGATGGCACCAGGGTGCTCTCCCACTGAGCTACCCGCCCCCCAGCCCTTTGTATTTTGAGGCAGGGTCTCTCTGCATTGCCCAGGCTGGCTCTGAATTTGCGATCCTCCTGCCTCAGCCTCCTGAGTTGCTGGGATTACAGGTGTGTGCCACTGTGCCTGGCCAGTCTCACTAAGTGTCACCAAGTGTGACCCCAAGTGTGGCTCCAGGCAGGGAGCTCCAGACTCTGGTCCCCCGCTGCCCCTGGGTGTTTCCCCTGCACTTCTGACCTGACAAATCCCAAGTGGAGGCCCGATTCTTCCCGTCTGTTGCCAGTCCCATGTCTCAGCTGAGGGCTCCTTTTTGTCCCTACCCCAGGAAGCCCTGTCACCTCTCCCCACCACTCCGCTCCCCCTGGGGCTAAGCCACCTTCTGCCCGGGAGTTGCAGAGGCCTCCTAACTGGTGTCCCTGCGTCTACCCTTGACCCCAGTCTGTTCTCAGCTCAGAGCAGAGAGATCCTTTTAAAGTGCCAGCGAGACCGTGCGGTTCCTCTGCCCAGAGCCTGGCAGCAAAGCCTTGTCTTGGGAGGTGGAGCCCTTGCTGTGGCTTCGGGTCATGCTGCAGTTCTGGGTCCTTCCCTGTAATCCCCGCTGGCTCCTCCCTGGTCCCCAGACACACCAAGCACAACATGGTCTTCCAGCTCACTGTCCCCCTGTATGGGACGCTCTTGCTCAGAAATCTGCAGGACCTCTCCTTATCTCCTTCCAGATGTTCCTCAAATGTCACTGCCTGGGTGAAGCCATGTCTGGCCACCCTGGTAAAGTCACACCCCCTGCCCCTGCCATCCCCCCACCCCTTCTTGCTTTGTTTTTCTCCTTGGTGCTTACACCCCTGACCTGCTGTGCCTTTTACATGTTGGCCTTGTTTATTATGCATGTCCCCCGTTTGAATGCGAGCTCTGGGCAGGGCTTTTGGTCTGGTTTGCCCAGCCCTTAAAATGCTGCCTGCTACACAGTAAGCACAGAATAGATATTTGCGGGATGAATGTATGGATGCCAATAGAGGGAAGTTCTCCCAGATGCCTGCATCCTGCTGTGGAGCAGCCTCCCGGCTATGCCAACGATGGCCAGCAGGTGGCGCTGTGACCACAGCAATGAGAGGCCCTGGGTCCCCAGCCACTTTTCTCAGAAATCCACTGGGGTAGAAATCCCTGCTTCGGAGGTGGAATGGCTGGATGTGGTGTGAGGGTGTATGTGCGTCCCAGGTCCGCCTGCTGGCTGCTTCTCGTCTCCTGGAAGGACTCCAGAGAACCTGTGATTACTTTTGGACTGGTGAAGGTCACCCACCCCACCTCCCACCCCAGCCAGCTCCAGGTCTAAGTGACAGTGAGGTTTCCGGAATCTTTCATGGAGCCCCGGGACAGTCCTGCCTCCTCTGCTTCAGTCTTGGGTCCTATCTTGCTGTCCTGGAGCTCTCAAGCTGTGTCCAGCCACTGCGAGTGTCCTTCTTCCCCTCCGTGGGAGATAAGGACTGCCTAGGGGCCGGCACTGCATCCTGGGCTTCTCACCATCAGCATGCGGAGGGCACTCTGAGCCCAGCCCGGGGGGGGGGGCGGCTGTTCTGCCTTTGCTGTTTCCCCACTGGGTGACCTCAGCCAAGTGCTCTGAGCCTCTGCCTTGTCTGCTTGTCTGGCCAGTGGGAGAGACATGCGTGCCTGAAGGTTGTGGGGAAGGGGAGCGCTCACCCTCTCGTCCCCATCTGGTTCTGGGCCATCGTGGAGCTGGTGCCCTCAGAAGTGCTAGCTCTCGTGGTGGGGGACAAGGTGTGGACTGGCTGGGCCTGAGGGCAGCCAGGAGCAGCTCTTGCTCGCTGGTGTCCTTAGACACCTGTGCAAGGCATCTCCCACCTGTCTCCCACCTGCCCCCATGTTGTGCAGGGCCTCAGGGGACTGAAGGGCCAAAAATTCTCCTCCTAGATTCACAAAGCTAAGGATGGATGAAGAGGCAAGACTAACCTCCATGAAACAAAATAAATTAAAAAATACAAGACAAAGTCCAAGAGATGTCAGCAGGCTGCTATGATGGATGGTCCAGTGGGCAGGACATACGGGAAACCCCGTGAGCTGGCCAGAGGGACGGGGTGTGGGGCCAGGGACATGGCAGTGGGCTCCGGGAACAGCAGGCAGGCTGAGGTCACGGCTCAGGCTGTGGAGGGAACCATCGGGACATGATGGCCCTCTTCTCCCCTGGCTTGGTCTTGGGCTGGTTTCCAGAAGCTGCTCCTGACCACGAACTGTGGTTCAGGACGGAAAAGAGGGACCAGCCGGAGGTGTCCTGCCACCTGGCTGGGGATGTGCCTGACACCAGCTGAGGCCACCTGGAGTCTGACCTGGCCCTGGCCCAGGGAACAGTTCCAAAGAGGGTGTCTGTTCATGGACGTAGGGCAGGTGCAGAGGGCACCCAGTCCACTGAGGATGGCTTGGAGGAGGGGGCTGAGGACGGGTGCGCTTGCCCTGGGGGGTAGGACACTTCAGAGCCTGGAGCTGATGCCCTCCTCGGGACCCTGTGGATGGGAAACAGGAGGACAGACTTGTCATTCTGTCCTAATGTCACCCTTAGAAAGCATGAAACTGCTAAGATCCTGTGAAGCCCCTACACTAGTGGATGGCAAATAAACAGGCAGTGACCCCGTCTCCAAGGAAGACCCCACAACCACGGTCCCAGAAGCCTCCGCCGGCTCAACTCCACCAGTGGGTTTCCCAAAGAGCTTCAGGGTCCGTCCTGGGTTGCCATGGCTGCGTGTGGAGAGGGCCCAAGTGTCCGTCACCCCATCCTGCCCTCCTCCCCTCAGGAACGGAGGCCACATCCTGTCAACATGGTTGGCTTGGGGCCAGGCTTTGACCTGCTGTCTGTGACCTCTCCCACTGTCCCCCCTTATCCTGGTTCCCTCACATTCTCTGAGGAAGGCGAGGCTGCAGGAAAGGACCTGGGGCCTGGACCCTCAGGGACTCTGTGCCTGGCCAGGCTCGTTCCCCAGAGCAGCTGGCCTCTGTGGTCCCCATCTGCCAGGGATGCTGTCATCTTGGGTGGTCCCCGCAGGCACTGGGCAATGGCCCAGGCTGGTCCTGGAAGGCTGGCCACCTCTGTCCCTCTTCCTGCAGGCCTGGGCTTGGTGCCGGGGCCTGCCCCCGGCCTTCCCCCGCCGTCTGCCTGGCACTGAGGACTGGCTTCTCTGCATCTGGGTCCTTGGGCTGGGACAGTGTGTCTGCTCCAGCCGCACCCCTCCCCCACAGCGCAGAGCAGAGCGAGCGCTCGCTTAGATTAATTAATCCGCTGCCCGGCCTGCTCCTCCAGCTTATCTTTTATTCATGGACAAGCAGCGTTCTCCGCTTTACCAGGACACGAGCATCAATATTTCATGTTAGCTCACCAGCTCCCGGCTCCCTCCCCTTTGCTTTCCACTGGCTCTAGGACCCAGAGGGCTGGGCATGCTGGCCAACCCGGAGTCACTAGGCTGCCTTGGTGGGCCCCTGACCTGTCCTCTCCTGCTGGCAGACCAGGGCCCAGCCCAGACGCCTTTCTGAGTAAGTGAGTGCAGAGGCAGAGGAAGCAGAGCTGCAGGTGGAGGGAGTGAGGTCGGGTCCCAGGGCCTCTGGAGCCCCCCAGGGACAGGCTTTCTTGGTGGCATGTCTTGGCTGAGTCGTCAGGATTGGAGATGAGGGTTGCCAAGGACCTGGCACAGGCCCTGCATGTAGTAAGTGCTCACTTTTCTTTCCCCCTTTAGACCAGGTGTCTTGTTCATTTTTTCTGTCCCCGGTGCCTAAGCACTTGAAGGAGTGACTGCTGGAGGGAAGTGACAGAGCCGGCAGGAGCTCTCGTCCTTCTCAGTCCCTTAGCTTCTAGACCCTCAGGCCTCCAGGTAGGTGCTCACACCCGAGGGCTGGACTTCACATCTGGAGGGACTCAGGGCTGACAACCAAGGTCCCTGGGGGCCTCTGGCATACGCCCCTGAAATGCAAAATTGAGTGTGATATGCGACTGTGTGTGAATTCACAAAGTGAGTGTGTGTGTAAAGAGTATTAAGTGTGCCTGGGAGTGTGTGTGTGTGTGTGTGAGAGAGAGAGAGAGAGAGAGAGAGAGAGAGACACACACACGGAGAGATAGGGGGAAGGTCCCTGGCATTTATGGGAGTCTCAGTGGGGTCAATGAACTACAAAAGGTCACAAATACTATATTTTAGACTTTTTCCCCTTTATTGTGCTGGGGGTTGAAACCAGGGTCTTGCACATGGGGAGCCGAGGCTATATCACAGGGCCACACCCCTACAATAGACACGGTATTCCAGGCAGGCCAAATCTCCTGTTTTTAATGTGGAAGGGAGAGCACTAACGGGATCATAAGCACAGGAGCCACCTGCAAGGGGCACGTGTGAATACAGGCATTATGGATAAATGGGCGTGCCATTTGTGAGTGTGTGAACTTGTGAGTGAGAGCGAGTGTGTCTGAGTATGTGAGTGTGTTGGTCTGGGGAGGCTCTGGGGCTGTGGAGGAACCTGCTGCCATCCTGGGCTGGAGGCCCCCTGATGGAGCAGCCCACAGCTGGCCTACGGGCTGGCAGCCACCCTCTCTCTCCGCGCTGGGCTGGTGGCCAGAGGGTGCCAGCTGGCCAGGTCACCAGCTGGGGAGTTGATCTGGCCCTGGCTGTTGGGAGGGCTCTGGCTGGAGGCAGCCGAGTCACACCCCGCTCTAGTGTGCAGGGTGGAGGCTTCCGAAGGGGAAGGGGCACCAAGGGGGGAGGGGCACCGAGAGGCTCATCTGCTCCTGTCCTCACCCCTATGCCTGGCGCCTCAGGAATCCTGCTGTGAACCCTGCAGACAGAACCCAGCCGTTCAGTCCACCCTGTCCCCAGCCCCTCTGTGGGGCTGTCCCCAGCATCTTGCTCCTGGGAAAGCCCAGCTCTCAAAGGCCACCAAACAGAGCCAGCCCGCGCGCCACTGCTCTGCCGCCTCCACCGCCCTGACACCCCGTGCCTTGCTCAGGGACTGCACCAGCCCCTGGACACCTCCGCAGGCTCCACGGGACCAGGACCCCGGCCCTGCTCTCCCCCGTGTCTGCTGGCTTGGAGGTGTCGCCTCCTGTTTGAGGCCCAATCCCACCCCCTCCTCTGGACCTTCTAGTTCCTCCACACCACCACAGCAGGTCTGCTGGCACACCAGCTCCTCAGGCGTCTCTGTCCATCGGGCACCTCCCGACCCCTGCCAACACAGCGAAAGCTCCCCGAAGACAGGAAGTTTATACTTTGTCCACCAGTTCATCTGTAGCAGTGCTGGCTACCGAGGGGCATAATGAATATCGTGGAGCATGTGAGTGAATGAGCAAATGAGCTGCCCACTGCGCTCCTTGGCCGCCTGCATAGGACGACCCATGGATAATGGTTTCTCCTCTGGCCCAAGTGCCAGAAAAAAATCTGGGTTTGTCTTGGAAAGCCGATGTTCATTTATTTATTTGATATGTTTATTGAGCACCTACTATGGGCCAGACAACGTCCTGGATACTGTAAAGAGTGTGATGGACAAAATAGGCAGCCTACTTATTTTCTGCTGGTGAGTGTCTGTCTCATGGGTTCTGAGGATCTTGTCCTGTTTTCTTTGCTGCTGTGGCTGCCCTGCACCCAGAGCTAATTTAGTGAAATTTTCTGAGCATAAAAATGTCCTTTCTGATCTCATCTCATTGCCCCACTTTCCTTTTCTCTGTGTCTTGATTGTTTTTAATAGGAAAGGGACCCTGGACCTGGACTGGGACCCTGGACCTGGGCCCAGGACCCTGAGTGGCTGCTGGGGATGGAGGCTGTCTTGTTTTCTCCCCCAGTCACTACCTCTGCACCTCCCCTCTGTCTCTGCCACCTGCTTCCTTCTTCTCTAGCCCACGGATCTGCTTTCCTACTATTGCTTTGATGAAATTATCCATTTAGATATTTAACCTCATAATATTATATACATTCTTTTAAACTACTTTTAAATTTTTTTTATACCAGGAATTTCACCCAGGGGCACTTAACCACTGAGCCATATCCCCAGACCTCTTTACCTTTTTATTTTTGAGACAAGGTCTTGCTAAATTGCTTAGGGCCTTGCTAAATTGCTGAGGCTGGCCTTGAACTTGCCATCCTCCTGCCTCAGCTTCCTGAGTCGCTGGGCTTACAGCTGTGTGTCACTGTGCATGAGTTAAACTATTTCAAAATCTTTTGGCAGCAAAAAATGTGCATAGCTTATTGTTATTGATGAATGCGAGTGTGCGCAGGTGCCTGGTGGGGGCTGGCTGTGGAGGGAGGGGCTGGGCACGGATGGAGGATTCCCTGGAGAGGAAGTTTAGAGGGCACAGCTCCTTGTGGCTAAGAGTCAATGTCACTTGTCCACTACAGCCCAGCAATTGCTGGGTCGGGATGTACTCTGTCACCAACCAGCCATCATGTCCAGCCCACCTTGGATTTCTGTTTCATTCTCAGGGGAATTGTGTCCCTGGCTTCCTGTTACCATCACAGTGACTGGGTGACTCTTGTCATCTGACGTTTAGTGCCAGCAAAAGGGGTGGGTGGAAGTGGAGAGCAGCAGTTGGCCCAGGTCTGGAGGTGGGGACACTCGGGAAGAAATTGCAGGTGTTGGGTAGAAGCAGGTAGACCAAGAGCCAAACAGCCACACGCCACAGACCTCCGCTCCTCTCCCTCCAGGAACTACACCCCCTTCTTTCAGCACTGTGGCCTTAAACTAGTTGGCTGAGGTGGGGGACAGGGGTGTGGTAAGGACAGAAAGGGACTTTGGCCTGAAAGTCAGAGGCAGAAGCACCCTCATTGTCCCTGTGGCCCTGGTCTGGGCTCTCACTCTGCTTGTACCTCTCCTTTGTTCCTTGTCCCCACCCCCTGACATATGTCCTGGTTTGGGAAGGGGAGTCACGGAGGGAAGCAGCTCCCTCCCTCCCTCGGTGCCCTGGCTGGGGCTGTACCTTGCAGCAGTGGATAGGGTCTGTGCCTTCCAACAATCAAGTCACTTTTCTGTGCTTTAGTTCCCACATCTGCACATCAGAGTCATGATAGAGCATATCTCAGAGGGTTGTTGGAAGGATTAAATGAGTTAATGTAATAGAACATCCAGCAGGGTGCCTGCATGCAGAGGGCCCTCGGTAGGTATCACCCACCATTATTATCACACGAGGAATTCTAGAAATCCTCCACACGATATATTTTCCACACATTCTCACCCTGAAATTCTTCCTCTGCTTATTTCTTGGGATGGTGGCGCTTTCAAAATTTCTTTTCAAAAACATGGGTCAGTACCTCACAACACAGCGTCGGGGTTAAGAACAGGGACTTGAGGTCTGGCTAGCTGAGTGATGTTAGGTGGTTCTACGGCCTCTCTGAGCTTGAATTTCTTTTCTTTAGACAACAACAGACTCTGAAAGATTCTTCACCATAGTGTGCAGCACAGCATGGGGGCCAGTCCAGGGAGTCTGCTCACCACACGAGGCCCCTGCCCACGCCCACGAGGCTGGTCCTGGCTTGGACTCCAGAGGTGACTGTGCCTATTAAGCCCCCTCCTAGGTGAGAAGATTGTGGCAGGGGAGAAGTGACTTTCCAAGTATTGTGAGGCTGGCTCTCTCTAGAGGCCTGGCACAGGGGGCCATTGTTCCTGGAAGGATGGGGGTCATTGTGTGCTTTGTCTCTGATCTGAAACCTGGAGGGACCTGGAGGGACCTACAGGGACCAGGGGGCATTGCTGGGAGGGGCATCGGGACTCAGAGTGAAGCCCTCACCCTGCCCCCACCCTGCCCGCTCTTCCCAGCTATGGGGTCCCCTGATCTGCCCTCCCCCTCTGCTCCCTGGGCCTGGCCCCTGGGGGAGAGCTCTGTGCAGGAGTGGGACCCAGGTGCCGCCTTGGCCCCTCCGTCATGGCCTCTCTGATATCTCGAGGCCTCTGCAGATCTCAGGAAGGATAAAGACTGGCCCAAACAAGGGGATAAGCTTTAGCCATGTTTTCATTTTTTTACTGAGATTGTAATGGAGAAAAAAAAAAAAAAAAGTCAAGTAAAAAATAGCCCCATCTGGACTGAGCAGGGGAGAAAGCAATTTCCTTCTGAAATCTCTTTTTCTGATTCTCGAAAAATGCAATTTGGAAATGTCCTGGTGGCTCTGGCTGGGGAGTGGACCAGGCCACCTACAAGGCCTGAAGCACCAACCTATCCCCCATCCTCTTACTAACCCATCAATCCATCATGTCTGCCACCCTGCCCATTAGACCATCACCCCACTGGCCAATCCACCAAGCCCCAGCCAACCTATCATCCCACGCCCTGCCACGCCACGACCTCTAAGCAACCTGCTGACCAGCTCACCAACCAGATCACCCACCAGCCGACCAACTTGCTAACCCACCGCTCTGCTAATCAACCAGTTCTTTCACCACCCCACTAATTAGCCTATTGACCAACTCACCAATTAATTCATCACGCCATGGTCCACTCAGAAGATAGACACGACACGGTATTATTGACAGAAAAGATTTAATATAAAGAACTGTTAATTATGAGGGGAGATGACCTACTAGAGCAGGGGATTACTACCTGCTGTAAAAATATAGGGACAGGAGGCTGGGGCTGGGGCTCAGGGGTAGAGCGCTCGTCTAGCACGTGTGAGGCCCTGGGTTCCATCCTCAGCACCACATAAAAATAAATGAATAAAATAAAGATATTGTGTCCAACTACAAAAAATAAAATAGTAAAAAAAATAGAGGGACAGGGCAGGGGCTGTAGCTCAGTGGCAGAGTATTTGCCTAGCACATGTGAGGAACTGGGTTCCATTCTTAGCATCATATTAAAGAAATAAATAAAATAAAGGCATTGTGTCCACATACAACTACAATTAAAAAAAAATACAGGGACAGAGTGTGGCATGCTGCTCAGCAGCACCAGCCCAGGGTTCAAGCCCCAGCACCGCAGAAACAACACAAAACAGAGAAGTAAACTAAACAAGGCAGGAATAGCAGCCGTGGGGGCAACGGCGACCCTGGGCTGAGCTGAGGTGAAGCACTGTCAGAGGAGCAAGTCTGGAAGGGCTCCTCTCTGTGTCCCCAGCGCCCCACTCTCCTTCCCAGGCTGACCCCTGAGCCTTTGCTAGAGAAGGCACAGCCCGGCCCTTTGCTGCTGTGCTGGGGGAGGCAGGCCACCCTCTGGGGTGCTGGTTGCCGTGAGCTGCTGATGCCTGATGCAGGGACTGGGAGAGAAGCCATTTCCTCAGCAGTGTCCTTCCCGCCCCTGTGCTGACAAAGGCTAGCTAGGAACAGGCATTAAGGAGAAGGGTTTCCAGGGCCCAGCTCCCTGGCCAGGAAAAGAAGGGTGGAGTCAAAGCTGAGTGGCAGAAGGTCCTGAACAGGGCGCCCATTCCCTCCCACTCCACCAGCCCAGACCCTCTAACCAACACGCCTGCACCCACCAACCAGGCGTCTACCCGCCTGCCCACCGTCCTGGAGCCTCGTTGGCGCAGGTGTTAGGCCACTCCAGGCACTGTGCTCGGCGGTGACGGGGAGAGCGGGAGAGCGTGGAATGATGGTCTCCAACCACAAGGAGAGGCCCTCGGGGGTGATTTGTCCAGATCTGCGACATCTGCAACCAACGCCTATGACTAGCTATGGGCCAACAGGGGCCTGTCACACAGGTGACATCCCTTAAATGCACAAGCAAATTGCTTAATGGTATAGAAGAGCTTCCTAAGGAGGGGGAGTGGTCTGGGCTTTGATGAATGAGCGGAGTGGACACTTGGACTTGGAAAGGGAGAGGGAGGGAGGTGGGGACAGGCATCCCTGGGACCCTAGTGTCAAGAAGGCCCAGGCGCAGGAAGACATGCATGTGACGGGCTCACTGAACTGGGGCCCCCATCACACTAGCTCTCAGAGGCCTGCAGGGAGAGAGCATCCTTCTCGTCTCATTGTCCCATTGAGAGGGATGCTAATCCACTATTAGCTTCTTCTTTCTTAGATGGTGGACAGGGTTTCCAGCTAATGGGATCCTTCCTTTTTCTTTAAGGACTAAACTGGGATTAAAAGAAGTTTCAGGGTCTGGGGATTTAGCTCAGTTGGTAGGATGCTTGCCTCACATGCACAAGGCCCTGGGTTCAATCCCCCGCACCACCAAAGAAGTTTCAGCTGGACATGATACCTGCCTAATCCTGGGGAGTTGGGAGGCTGAGGCAAGAGGATCACAAGTCCAAGACCAGCTTTGGCCATGTAGCAATACCCTGTCTCAAAATAAACTAAGAAGGGGGCTGGGGATGTGGCTCAAGCGGTAGCTCGCTCGCCTGGCATGCGTGCAGCCCGGGTTCGATCCTCAGCACCACATACAAACTAAGATGTTGTGTCCGCCAAAAACTAAAAAATAAATATTAAAATTAAAAAAAAAATAAAAATAAATAAACTAAGAAGGGTTGGGGATATAGCTCATGGTAAAGTGCCCCTGGGTCCAATCTCATTACCCTCCACCCCCAAAGTTTCATCTAACATGAGGCAGACATCAGAAGGAACTTCCAGTCTAGACCAGCTGGAGGCTCAGGAATCTGATTCTCTGTAGACCTTAAAGAAGAGAGACTCCCCTGCATCTGGGCTCACTGCACAGAGGCAGGGGGATAACTGTAATGACCCTTCTTAACCTTGTTATATGGTTTCCCATGGCCCAGGTCCACCTGCTCCCAGATTCCCATCAATGGCTCAAGTGCCATTAAGTATCTTGAAATAAAAATCTGACTTCAGAATCAATTGATGGAGAAAGGTTCTCCAAACATTCGCCAGCGAAAGTAATTAAATTCCGATAGGAGAAGATGGAGCGGTTGGTGACGACCGGGTGGTGGGGGCAGCGTGCTGGCGCCGGGCTGCTGAGCAATGAAATCGCGGGTGTGTGCAGCCCAGAGCTGGCAGCCGCACAAAGGAAATTGGAGCAGTCAAATATTTCCCTCCTCGTTGAGTTCCATTTACATGTTTATAATAGAGGTTCTTAAGGCCCTAATGAGAAGGCTGCTCATTGCAGGGAAGAGGATGATTAAGGCTCTGCCAGAGGAGATCAGGGACAGGAACAAAGGCCTGTTAATTACCACAGAGGGACAGAGGAGAGCCAGGCTCTGCTTGCAGCTCCCCCAAAGCCTCTCCAGACCGGTGCCTTCCTGTTTTCCCAGGTTCACCTTTGCCTCAGCCCAGGTGATTTCTACGGAGTGCATCGGGCAGATCCCCAGCGCTAGAGTCGGTGGCTCTGGGACATTTTCCACCTCTGCTCCCCAGGGATTAATTTCAGGCTGCACCCAGGGGGCCAAGAAGATGCCTCATCTGGAGCTGCTTCGCTGGGGGCTGGAGCTCGGAGGAAGCATATTGCTTGAGTGCTTGACCGTTGCCTGAGCACCAGGAGGTAGCCCACCTGAACCTCAGAGCCTTGAGGGGATCACCCCAGGCACTCTTCCCACCTTCAGGATGCCCAGGAGATGAGAATGTACCTGTGGAGATCCAGCCCGGAGCTAGTGACTGGCCAGGCCTTTTGATGCTAAGGTGGAGAGAACTTGCCAAGCTGGTTTCAAGGCCTCTTTAGCAGCCAGAGTTGAAGGTACAGTGGGAAAAGTATAGGCTTTGGGTCAACAGACTTAGGTGTGCTGTTTCATAGTGTGGTGTCCTGTGCAGGTTATTGACCTCCCTGGGCCTCAGACTTCATCTGTAAATGGTACAGTCTCACCTGCCACCCTGGGTTGGTTTGATGACTCAATTAGAAAAAGTTGACCCAATCTGGCACACAGTAGGTGCTCAGTATATGATAGTGACCTTTCCCCCCAACTTCCTTGGGGGCTGGATTGGTGTTCTGAGGATGAAGACCTAGGAAGTCTTTACCTATGACTCACAAGGACATGAGGCTGATTGTGTGCAGTGTCCACGGCCCTCAAACCTGTACCTGCTTATGGCTTGTCTGTTTGTGGTAGAAATGTCTGGGAATATCGAGGGGTAAGAGGAAATCTTAGGCCAGAGATGGGTACACCGCTTGTCGAGTGTCCCTTCAGGGCTCAGGAGATAAGGGGAAGATGACATAGGAGATGAAAGCCATGGATTTGGGGAGCTTCCTGATTTCCCCATGAGGAAGAGGGATCAAAGGAATAAGAGGAGTCATGTAAAGCAGAGTGAACCTGGAAATGGAGTGAAATTTGCTGATGATGGTTTTGTAAAGGTCCAAAGCAGAGGCTTCTCAACTCGAATCCAAACTGAGAGCCCCACGCTCCCTGGAGGAGATGGTGTTGTCTCAGGTCTTCTCAGGGTCAGTCCTGGGTGGTTGAGCTCAGAGGCTGTTACCTCAGGGGAGGACTGGGCGGATGGGGAAAGGCAGCTGGGAAAGCCACAGGCTCCTTGGCTCACAGACGTGCTTTCTGTGGAGCTGTCCGTGGTGCTGGCCATCGTTCCCTCCTGGCACTGCATGACTGGCCACCCCTGCCCCCTCCAACCTGAGGTCTGCCGGACTTGTCACCTGCAGAGCTCCCACCCCATTCCTCAGTGCTGATGCCTGAGCAAGTACCAGCGCCTTCAGACATACCGATCACTAACCCCAGCCTGAGTCCTAGAGTTCATTTCCATTACAACTGTAACCGGAACCGCTCTTGAACCCAATGCTGATATGGAGCCCAGCCCTACCCCTCATCCCTTCCTTAATCACTAGCATCACTTCCAACCTCAAGTTCAAACCCCAAGTTCAAACCTTGATTTGAACTTGGGGTTGGGTACGGCACTGGCTTCCCTCCGTCGGCTTCCCTCTCTGGTTCCTATGATCATGGTTGAGCCTTTGTGGCAGGACTGAGGGGTACAGAAGTATGTCATATAGTATTATTTCTCTTGAGGACCTAGGCTGTGTGCTCCTCCTGCCCTCACTGGCAGACGGAGGAGCCCAGGCATTAACAATGGTCAGTGTCAGCATAGGTAGCATTCTCCCAGAAGGAACGTCTTCAGAGGAAATGCCACCATCATTTCCCAAAGGCAAAGGGAGTGGGCTGCGGAGTGCACTATGGAGTGCTTTGGATTCTGCCATGGTTCTGCCCCTGCTGTGTGTCCATGACTTCTGCATCCCAGAGCCTTTGGGCTACTGTGCATGTAGCACAAGTGGGTGGAGGAAGAGAAGATCTTCTCCTCTCCCAGGGACAATAGAACAGAGGGGGATACAGTCCACCTTGTTTGTATGTAAATTCTGAGGAGTCCTGGTTAGTGCAGGAAGTATCAGGCACAGAGTGCCCACCATGGCAAGTCCCTCACAGATCTCCACACCCTCACTGAATGGGGTGAGAAAGTCAAAGGTCCAGAGAGGTTAGGTGACTTGCCTCTGATCACAACAATAGTAGGTGGAAGAGTTAGGAACTGAATAAATCCTTCTGGCTGCCAGTCCTAGAAGCTGAAGAGGACCAAGGAGGAGACTTCCTGCAGGAGGTGAATTTGGGGAATGGATACAGGCGGAGGGGAATGGATACAGGCGGAGGGGACAGGGACTTCTCAGCTGAGGGTCATTGTCAGGAGGGGTAGGCTTGGGGCTGAGGAGGGAGTTGAAGAGAGATTCATCCTGGGATGGATAAATGCTCTGTGGCCTGTCTGGACTTGGCCTCTGTCACTGGGGAAGTTCAGAGGGAGCAGAGAACATGCATAGGGGAGTAGCAGTCCTTCCTCCTTGCCTGGTTCCCCAGATGGGCCTGTTCTTTGATGAGATGGGGAAGGGGGATGAGGGGAATGGCACCAGAATAGGACATGTGGCTTCTCAGGGTTGATGGTAAGGCCCACATGTCTTGGTTGACTGACTCTCCATTCACTCCCCTCAGGTTCCCTTCTTCTCTCCCCATAGCCACCATCCTGGACCAGGCTGAGCCTGACCCCACGTCTTCCCTCCTGCTCACAGCCAGAGGGATCTTCCTGAGATCTTTTCCCTGCCAAATTCCACCCCACCCTTCTCCTTGGCTTTCTGGGTCCCCTGAAGCTTGTCCAAGCTGAGACACTTCTAAAGCCAAAGGGAGCACTATGAACAGCGATACAGGGGCCACAGGCACAGCAGGGTGCTCCCTGTGGGCCCTCAGGGCTTCCCCTGCCACCCTCAGCTCCTGAGCAGCTGCTACCTGCCAGGCTCAGGCCATCTGGCAGCTTCCTGGTCCTTGGAATGGGAGTAGAAGAGGCTGAGCCCGGCCCAGCTGTCTACTTACTTCCTGGCTGAGACCTGGGCCTGGGCTCCTCTCCTCTGTGCTGGACTCTGTAAAATGGGATGATTGTTCCTGCTCTGCTCATTTCCCAATGAGACAGACAATATGGCAGTACTTGGCAAACAGATGTACCGCATACCTGGGGCTTGCTGCAGTTATTGTCCCCATTTCCTGCCCAAATTTTGGCCCCAATTATTTACATTTGAGTTTAAATTCCCTCTACAATGGAGCCTTGTTCCCTGCGTTTGCTGCTGTCATCCTCTGCAGCCTGCAAATTACTCATTGTCCCCCTCCCCATATTAGTCACAGCTGGCCAACCCCATGCAGGGGAGGTGGCATCTTTTTTCCCTGCCTGCCATAGCACAGCCCTGGGCACCCAGAAAGAGCCCCATCATGTTGATTCCAGGTTGCTAAAGTCCATTTTTAGCTCAACGGTTCTCAAACTTAAGCCCGTCTCAGAGTTTCCTGGTGGTCTGGTTAAACTCCAAATTACTGGCTCCCACCCCCGGTTACTGATGGGATAGACAAAAGGTGGAGCTTGAGCGTTTGCATTTCTAAGAAGTTCTCAGGTGATGCTGATACTGCTGGTCCGGAGACCACAGTTTGAGAACCGCTGCTGCTCTCAGCAAAATCCTTGCCTGCCCTTCCAGTCTAAAGGGGCTGAGTGGACAGGGCTTCCTTGGGAAGGATGGGGGTGGGGTGGGGAGCAGCACTTCAGACACCCTGGAATGCAGCCCTCCACTTCCATCTCAGTGTTGGATGTCCTCAGCCAGAGCTTCGACATTCAAGTTTAATCTGCGTGGAGCAATTAGAGGGAGGGAGCAGAGCAGGGTGGGAGCTGGGAAGGCGGCTGCATATTTCATGTTGTTCCAGGCTTTGAAGGTCCCAGGAAGGCCGGCTCATGCGTGACAGTCGCAGTCAGTGACAGCTTCATCGTAATGAGGGATGGGGAGATGCACCCTGCTGGGGCGGGGTGCAGAGGCAGGGGCTCCTCAGAGGTGTAGGAGGATGGGCGGGGTGGGGAGGGCAGGGGGCCCCTGTGACTATGGATGGAAGATGGAGCAGAATCTGCTATCGCTCTGGGTCCTCCTGTTGCTTCACCCCCTTCTCCCCAGCATGCAGGGTGGTGGTGAGATGCCTGGAGGATCTTCCAGTGCTGTCTCTAAGGGCCTGCCTCCACCCCCAAGGGTACCTCTGGGACATCCCTCCCCTCCAGAGAGACATTTCAATACTATCAAAAACTTCTGGCAAAGCAAAGCCAGGTTCCTGAAACTGTCCCCAACTGGGTTCTGGTGGCACTGGGAGCCTCTGAATCACCAGAGAATAGGGCTCATTACTATTCAGTTTCAGATCTGCACCCTGTTTGCCTCTTCCCGCTCCATCCTCCACCGGACCTCCCCCAGCAGGGACCAAGGCCCTTTCTAAAGAGCTTATAATTGAGGTCTTGGGAAGAATCTCTGAACTTTCTTAAAACAGCACCTTCCTTTGCCTTAGTCTTACATGCATGGTGCCACCCTCAGCATGGTGCTGATGTAGGAATTTGGTATCTGAGATCCAGGGTGCTGGAGAGTGAAGGGGGCGAGGTCCCTGCTCAGATACAAGGCTTGGGGGCCCTTTCTGGGAGCAGAGTGGGGTGGTGTGTAGGCCCAGGGCCTCCTGGTATAGCCTCGAAGGGCTCTGGGCACCTGGAGTTGGCTGCAGTGACAAACATGCCCCTTTGGGGCTCTGTAGGGGCCCGTGACAACCTCTGATGTGTCACAGAACCATTTTGCATTGGTGACCCTGGATTTCTTATTCACAGACATCATAATTCTCAGTCTGCTCGAGGATGGGGTCTGCACAGAGCGGGTTCTGGGACAGGACTGTGCAGACTCTCCTTGCTGTGTGCTGCCCCAGTCTTGCTTGGGGTCTAGGGCTATGTTTGGCCTTCAAAGGTGCCCTTAGTGGGCAGGGCCCTGGGAGGTGGGAAGGGAGGGTGGTCAAGCCACCTGACTTTCAATCAGATAGATTCCAGATCGGATCCTGCCTTTGCTTCCTCATGTCTAAGGGTTGACCTTGGACAAGTCATGTGACCTTTCAGAACTTTGGTTTGCCCTCTTGAAAATGGGGATGATGATATCAATTTTGCAGGGGCACCAGCACCGTGCCTGGCACCTGCAAGCCCTAAAACAACACACGCAAGACTTTAAGCAGGATGCCTCAGAAAGCTGTTTAGGGTCTCACCTGGCCTCAAGGCCTCTTCCTCTAGCCCAGACCAGGTGGAGCCAAAGACCAGCCCTCGAGCCCCCTCCCTCAGAGTGGTTGGAGTGAGCATTCAATCCTGATTAGCTCCACTGGGCTCCCTCGTAACCTTTTCATTAGGAAATTATGTTTAATAGAAATTGTTCTGACACCTCTCAGCAGTGTTTCCCTGCAATTCATTACCATGGGGAGGGGGAGGAGGCTGAGCGCTCTGGGGCCCAGCTCCATGGGGGAGGGGCCACCTGTCTCCCCACCTTGTCCCTGGTTCAGCGGCTGCAGTGTGTGTAGGACAGAGGTGTTCCTGCTTGGCATCCCCATGGAGGATGGGCCTGGCCTGCTCTTAGTACCCTCTGCTGATTTGGGACTCCCCAGCTGTTGCCAATGGTGCCCGTGTGTTAGGACACACCCAGTTCTTGTTTTGTCCTCATACTGTCCCTGGGGGGTAAGTAGGAGGGCAGCACTCCCAGCTGGGCCCTCTCCTAGGCTGCGGTCTCTATACCCTCTCTGCTCCTTTCCCCCCCAGGGCCTCGCTGGGTGAACCCCCTCCAAGTCTGCTCATGCTGGACTTTCCTCCCTTCTGCACCTGGTCCAGGGAGATGAGGTGTTGACACCTTTCTCTCACCTGAGCCAGGGATGACTGGCTTGCCCTCTCCTGCCAGGCTGGGACCAGGGAAGGCTGAGGCGAAATTCCTTTGCCTTATCAATCCATCTGGGGCCTTGGGGTTTCGTTCTGAGGACCAAGGTCTTCCAGAATCCTCCTGTCTCTCCCCTAACTCCAGGTGGTACTGTGTTGGTCCTCCTCCTTGGTGGCCAGGGGGCGGGGCCGGTGAGGAATGCTGATGGAGAGTCACTTCACCTTCCCTCTCTGCCCACTTTCTTCCAGACCTGACAATTGACTAGAAGGTTCTCTGTGTTCCTCCTCGTAGGTCCACGACTGCTGCTCTTCCGCCCATGGTGCTTGGGGTTTTCTGCCTGGCCAAAGGAGGTGGCCCTCATTCTATTTGCCCTTGAAGAAAAGAGGACCTAGGAACATGGCTTCCAAAACAGTGCTTGAGCTCTGGGGCCAGCCCTGAGGCCCCTGCGTGCCTTTCTGACCCGGCAACGGGTGAGACCCCCTTGCCACTCACCACCCAATGTCTGAAATTAGCAGCAGCCTAATCTCTCCCTGCCATATCACTCAGTGAGGTAATTGTGCAGAAAAAAAATGTATTAAAATGCAAAACACTCAGTTGTACTTCTTTATGTTAAATCCCTTCTTCACTCTATCTCCCTTTTAATTTTACAAGGTTTTTTTTCTCTCTCCCCCTTTTATAAAGAGGAGAGCTGGGTATGCAGGGAATCATTTCAACTCTCCTATAAATCTCCAAAATGAATACTTAAATTCGAAGAAAAAAAATACATTCTTACACCTTTAATTTCCCTGCTATGAAGTGTAATGAAAAAGCCTGATTATTTTTAATTCTTCCCTTTAATAATTCAGCGGCGGAGTGATTTAAGACTAGGATTCATAATTACCTTTCCGCTTTCTTGGCAAATGGAGTTTTAATAGAAATAAGAGCTCTGGCGACTGAAATGGATTTCAACAGGTCGCTGGGGGGGTCAAGCCTGACACCAATTGGTAGAGGAGTGTTCTAGGTCCCCCAGGATGTGAGGTCTGGATTAGATACCTGGGCCCCGGTGGGGGACAGAGGGGGAAGAACATTGCCTGCACTTGCTGGGACCAACTGTCAAAATAGTAACAGAAGGTCACAATGTGGTGTCGAATGACCCATGTGTCCTGCAAGGTAGAAACTGGTGAGAACAACCAGGAGGAAAGTATTCTGATTAGCAATAACGAACTAACAACTGTGGTGTTAGTGATAGGAGTTACTGTTAATTGAGTAAATGCTATGTGCTTTGAAGCCATTCTCTCTTCTACCCTTCATATAACCTATTCTATATGTGGGAAAACTGAGGCTCAGAGAGGAATAAACAAGATAAACTCAAGGAAACTCACAGAGCTGGGGTCTGAACTCAATTCTGACTCTGAAGCCACCACTGCCCTTTTCTGACGACCTTCCCAAGCAGTGCCCAGAGTCCATTACCCAGACATTATGCCCCCAGGATGCAGACATGCTGATGGGGTCCTGGATAGACCATGCAAAGGGCCCCAGACTCTGATCCATTGTCCTTTGGTTTCCAGACATTGAGGAAATCATTTGTCTGTGCCTCAGTTTCCTCATCTATAAAGTGGTGATAAAAAAAAACTGACTTGTCTAGTTTAAGCAACTATAATGAGATTCAAATGTGAAAATACACATGGAAAAGCCTTGTAAATCCTAAATTTCTCTACAAGGCTGAAGTAGAATTACTGTTATTTGAAAATAGAAGACTTAAAATGGATCTGTTCTTATTCTACTCCAAAGCTGTTTCTCCTACCACCTGCACACACAGACTTCCCACCAAAATCCAGCTCTGACTTTACCACCTCCTCTGGGAAGCCTTCTGGATTGACTGCTTTCAGGACCTGTTGTTTCATGACCCTCTTCCTGCCTCTTTCTCTGTATTTCACATTTGGTTGTTGGAGTCCTTCGGTTCTTTGACACAGCAGAGTTGTGCATGTCTCTGTGCCTCCTACAGACACTGTCGCGACCCAGGACAGAGCTTTTTGACTCCCTTTATTCTATAAGCTCAACACTTCAGGATGTAACACATCAGTACAATGGGTTCATTACCAAAACAGAGACACAGAGGGTGAAAAGCCACAGGTGGTTCCAAACCAAGAAATACTGGTATTGGGCTGTGAGGCATGAAGTAAAACACCCATGCAGACGTGTGCATGCACATGCATACGCTCACACACACAGAGGCACCCCCACACCTGCGCCTGGTTCCCCAGAACTTGCCTATATTGTGGCTATTCAGTTAGGGACACTTGTACCCAACACTTATTTTATAGTTTATCAAGTGATTTCCTGTACATTAAAGAAAATGGTTCTCTTGACAGCCTCCAGCAGAGAGAGGTCTGGGAGTGGGGATCGCTGTTCTCTTTTCAGAGCAAAAGAGGTGTCTTGCCTGACCATTCCTCTGGGAATCTGGGAGTCCTGGCCATCAGACTCCCAAGCCATGGTTCTTTTGGACAGGGCTGTGGCTGCAGTGAGTGGGTTCTGGAATGTGTTCTAGGGAGAAGCTGAGGGGAGGTGGCAGTTGGGGGGCTCAGGACCTCCAGAGGCGTGAGCCTGGGAGGCGGTGCCCTTCTTGGGTCCAGCAGGCATCCGAGTTCTGACCGCACGTGTGTCCCTCTGAGCCTGGCTGTGGCCTGGCCTTGCTGAAGACCTGGGAGCTGAGCCTCCTTCTTCTGGAGTCACCCTACTCCGGCTTCTGGTGACTCTGCCCCTGGGGGCCTCAGCAGGAAAGGAGGGGCTGGAGTCTGAGGAGGGGGTGCCGAGGACCTCCACCCAACCTTGGGTGGGTTGCCGCTTCCCCTCCTCCCAGTAATGCTCCCTGGAAGGACGAGGCAGCAGAGGGGCCTGGGAGGCACTTGAGGCCTGATTGGGCATAAGTGTCTGATAATGACTCCCATCAAATGTCAAGCGGCCGTGCTGCGGCTCCTGGGGTTGATTGCTCCCTCTGGGTGGCGGGGGAGTCTGGTCCTGGATGCTTCTCCACTGTGGAAATCCCACCCAGGGCTTTGTCTGTGAGGGAGCTCTTCCTGGCTGTGAAGGGCCCCACGCTCAGGGCTGCTCTCCTGCGCCCAGCTCCCGGCCTCCCCCCACCTGGGAACTGCCAAGTGTTGGCATGGCAGGTGCCAAGGTGGTGGAGAGGGTGGGGCTGAGGTTAGAACTGACCCTACCTGCCCTGGGGTCCCAGGACTAGCAACTGGATAGTGGAGGCAGAAGCTCAATTGGGTTCTTGGCAAAGAATGTCCCCCTCCTTCAAGGTCCTGTGGGCTATGGCTTGGGCCTCTTCTGAAGTACCACTGTTACTAGTACTTAAACTATCCCCAAATTCAGTTATTTTAAACAGTAAGATTTCTGATTCCTCAAGAGACTCTGGTTAACTGGTGGTTCTTCTAGTCTCACCTGGGATCTTTCAAGGACCTGTGGTTGGCTGTGGGGTGAGGGGGCACCTATGCTGATCTAGGATGGGCTCTTGGGTTTGGGGTCAACTGTCCATAGGCTGGCTGAGGGTGGGGTGTTAGCTCCTGTTACTAGAACAAAATACATGAAATAGTACATTGAAAGATAGGGAAGGTTCATTTTGGTTCATAATTTTCTAGGTTTCAGACCCTGGTTGGTTGGCTCATTGCTTTGGGGCCCTGTTGGGAGGAGCATGTGCTTGAGGAACCTGCTCCCCCCATGGCCTGAACCAAAGGCAGAGAAAGAGGGACAGACCAGGGTCCTATGTCTCCTTTGAGGACATGCTCCCAGTGATCTAAAACCTCCCATTAGATCCTTCCTCTTCAAGGGTCCACTGCCTCCCAATAGCACCATGGGCTGGAGACCAGGTCTTACCACATGGGCTTTGGGGGACGCTTTTCAACACCATAAACTCACGGCCTTCACAGAATGCATCAGGACAGCAGGGCTCTCCTCGGTTTCTCATCCTCCAGCAGGCTAACTCAGGCTCTTCACATGGTACTGTGGGTCCTAGTCAGAATGAAGGCCACCAAGCTTCTGGTGGTCTAGCCTTGGAACTGGCTCACTGTCCCAGCCAGTCACAAGGCAGCTCCAATTCCTTAGCAGAAGAAACAGACTCCCTTTCTGGCTGGGAGAAGCTGCAAAGCCACATTGCAGAGGGCTGCTGCCTGGTTTTTCAGGGGGTGGTTTCCTCTCTCTTTTTTCCAGGGCTGAGGATTGAACCCAGAGCCTTGCACATACTAGGGAGGCACTCCACCCCTGAGCCAACCCCAACCGCTAGAGGGATGTGACATAGGAGGGGAGATCTGGGGACTGCTGTGATTAGGAAATGGCTTGGTTGTTCCCCAAAAGGTCCATGTTTGGGAAGCTTCATCCCAAGGATGACAGTATGGGAATGTAGGTGACAGTAAGGGGAGGTGGTGACACCTTCAAAAGGTGGGGCTTAGTGGGAGGTCATGGGGGGCCCCTGACCTAGGAGGGTTGGGTTGTGACAAAAAGCGCAAGCCTGCCCCACCCAGCTCTCTTGCTCCTTTCTGGCAAAGGGACCACTTGCTCCTGCACATGCCACTGCAATCCACCATGAAGTGACACAGTCCAGGGGAAGCTCTAGCCAGAACCTGTGTTTGGCCATTTGCATGTTCAGCCTCCCAAACTGTGAGCTAAATAAGCCTTTTTTACTTTTTAAGGTAGCTTTTCTCGGATATTTCATTGTGGTAACAAAGAATTGATTAATATGAGACATTTCTGCAATCAGTCTGTTATATCCCGCCTCTAATGTCTCTGTCTCCTGTCCTCTGAGGTCTGAGTATGAACACTTGGCTTTGATTGTCAGGAAAGGACTTGGCAAGGTATGACCATGTGACTTGCTAGGATTCTTCCTGGCCTGGTATTCTGAGATGAGCTCATGTTCTTCTGTGAGTAGGTCCATTGTATCACCTGAGCTGGGTGACCGTGGGCTACTCACTACTTCTCTCTCTGCCTCAGTTTCCATATTGGTGGAAAGAAGTAGTTGGATTAGAATTGATGATTAGGGCTGGGGATGTGGCTCAAGTGGTAGCGTGCTCGCCTGGCGTGCGTGCGGCCCGGATTCGATCCTCAGCACCACACACAAACAAAGATGTTGTGTCCGCCGAAAACTAAAAAATAAATATTAAAATCTTCTCTCTCTCTCTCTGTCTCTCTCTCTTTCTTTTAAAAAAAAAAGAATTGATGATTAGATGAGATGGCAATTATTGGGAAATTGCTCTGAAGGGGGCATGGGCATTATGCCCAGCATTGGGCTAGAAGGTCTATAAGGGCCTTTCACACCATCACAGGAGAACTGTGGAGTCCATAATTGGATGGACGGGGCGGAGCAGACTGTTCCAACATAAGCTCACGGCCTTCGCTACCATTTTCTGCAAATTGGCCTCCCAGTGTGGGCTACTTTCCCCTTCAGCACAACTGGGTGTCAAAGCACTTGGTGAGCCACGGAGAAAGCATTTGTAACTGTAGAGTACGGTGCACATATCAATGCTAGAGTCCCCAGTCTCCTCCTAGACACCGCTCTACTGTGGAGAGCTGCTCTCATCTTGGGGACTCAGGGATCTTACTCACTTCTGGAAATATCTGATGTTGGTTTCTCACCATAGATAAGTGCTGTTTGGGCTGAAGAAGCATCATGGAATTTGCTGAGTTAGACTTCTGGTGAAGGTTGTAGAAATGGGGTCATTGTCTCTCCTCAGAGGGAGGAGCCTTCGGGGACTAGTATTGCTCTCCCAGAGAGCAGGTTCCAGTCAAAATAGCATCCCTGACCAACCACACCTCCTCGGCTTAGATGCTATCGTCAGACTTAATCTTTACCCTGGCTCTGTGGGAAGGTGTTCTGCTGTACAGTCGAGGGTGGGAGAAGAGCCGCACATGCATGTCTACACAGCTAGTGATCACGTATTTAGGATCTGTCTTGTGCCAGCTGGATTTAAAAAGAATCATGGCTAATAGACTTGAGATGGGGCTTGAATATAACTCTTCTGCTACCAGACCGCTATTCTTCCTCCTACATCGCCCTGGGGACCTGTGAGTTCCAGGACCATGGGGAATAGAACAAGCTGGAATGGCCTTAAAAGGCAGTGGGCAGGATTCAGATTAGATGAACCAAGAATTTCCTGCCTGCAGTGAGCCACAATAATATCCTCATCATCATAAAGACTAACATTACTGAGACTTACTAGGCACTAAGCGCCATTCTAAACCCTATGCAGCAGTGTCTTGTTTGATCCTGGGAAGAGCCTCATGCAGTAGTTACTGCTTAGGTAACTTGCCCAAGGACACACAGAGCGAGAAGCCATGAGTTGTATTCGAACCCACGTGGTCTGACACCATCTGAGGTCTAGTGCTTATTGCTAAGGTCATGGCCGGTGACTTTCTGCCTTGGGCTTGCCCAGGCTCCTCTGCTGATGTGAGACCGGGTGCTGCCAGGGTGAGTGGAAGGGGCACTGGCTTCTTGGTGCCCAGGAAGGTGCAGCCAGGCTTAGTGTGAGTCTGCAACAAGCAGAGCAGTGTACAGAGGAAAGGCGTGTGGAGCAGAGTGTCCGAGTCAGGTTTTCTTTTTCCCGGAGTGACACACGGCTCAGATACCCAAGGCCGGGAACTCCTCCCTGGGGTTGCTCTCTGCTCGGTGGTTTATCATGCCCAAGGGCGTGAAATTGATTCCAGAAAACATGCCCATTTTTTTCTGGCTCTTCCTGCAGAGGGGGTGGGGATGTGTGTTCAGGGCTGGCCAGGATGAGGGACACATCTGTGTTGGCAACATATCCCATATGGGTATGTCTCTCCAGGGGCCTTCTGCACGAGACCACCATGTCCAAGATAGACATGTCTGTGGCTGCCTGGGTTGGGGAAGACTGAGATAGGACAAGCTGGATGGAAGGAGCCGTGCAAGGTCCTCTGTCAGAGATGGTTTGGGAACTGGGCCTGGGGCAGAGCACGTACCTGCTCTGGTATTTTAAGAGACATTCTGATGGGGGGCTGCAGTGCCTAGAGCCCATGGAAGTAAACTTAGAGGCCAATTCTGGAGAAGGTAGACTTACAGGGTATGGGATGCTCTCTATATTGTTAAATCCAGAGCCAAGTTTATGTGGGCTTTTTGATGTCACATAATAAATACAGTGTCAATAATCATCAGCAAAAAATTTTAGTGAGCACCTATTGTGCTCCAGGTTCTGAATGAGACCTGACCTGAGATGTAGTGATGGAAAAGATGTGGTTCAGATCTCAAGGAGCCCAGTGTAGTTTAGCATGAGAGGAAGGGGGAGAGAGGATTCCCAAAATAGTGGCATGAATAAAATACCTGGGCTCAGGAAAATTTGGACAAGGGGCCATGCAGACTGGGTCTTTGGTCTTGAGTTGAGATCCTCCCATCTCAGCCTTCCAAGCTGCTGGAATTACAGGCACACACCACCATGCCTGGCTGGACTGGGTCTTTGGAAGGAATGTCTCTCACCAAGGTTGGGGCATGCTCCTGCATCAGTCAGTGCTATGGTCTGAATGGGTACCCCTTAAGTTCATATGTTGAAGTCCTCACCCCCAAGGCGATAGTATTTGAAGCTCATTAGGTATGAATGCAGGGTCCTAAATAATGGGATTGGTGCCTGTCAGAGTTTGGCTCATATGTTGAAGGTTTGGTTCCCCAATGAAGCAATGTTCAGAGGTGGGCTTTTGGGGAGGTGACTGGACATAAGGCTTCTAATCCATTGATGAGTTCATAGATGAATGGGCTATTAGGAGGTGGGGCTCAGTTGGGGGAATTAGGTCACAGGTGTGCCTTTGAAGGGTATATCTTGTCCCCAGTCCCTTCCTCCTTTTCTCTCTGCTTCTCACCACCATGAGGTGAGCAACTCTGCTCCCCCATACCCTCCCCGCCATGTTGTTCTGCCTCCCCACAGGCCCATAGCGATGGGGCCATTCAACTATGGACCTCTGCAACTGCTAAGCTGATTTTCCCAGGTATTTTGTCACAGTGACAAAAAGCTGACTAACACAGTGTCTTTATAAAAGAGGCCCGAGAGAGACCCTTTGCTCCTTCTACCATATAAGGACACTGCTAAAGTTGCCATCTATGAACACAAAAGCCTTCACCAGACACCACATCTGCTGGGGCCTTGATCATGGACTTCCCAGTCACCAGAACAATGAGAAATAAATTCCTGTTGTTTATAGGTCACCCAGTCTATAATATTTTGTTACAGCAGCCCTAAGACAGTCAGGGTTTGTCACCATAGCCGTAGCACTGACTTTGACACGGCAGAAAAGGAATTTATTAGAAGAATATTGCACGTCTCATTTCCCCACAGGGAGGGCTGGCAAGCCAGAGCAGAAGCTCAGTTTCCAGCCAGGATGCCCACTGCAAAGAACCAGGCTGATTGGGAACTCACAGCTGCTGCTGCTGCTGTCCCTTCAGTCATCAGAGGAGCCTCTGCCCACATTGTCACTCCCTCTTTGCTTAAATTTCCAGAAATTTAATCCTGTTGTCGCTTCTACCCCATCACCACCTCCATCACCACCCTTGTCAGCATGATGGATTGTGGGCATGGCCGCCTCCTGATATTCCTCCCTTATGGAGCCAAGTCTCTGATGAGTGGGTCTGATTGTAGAGTCTGAGTCACGTGCCTGTGTTCCAGCTGCAAAGGAGGCTGGGTAATCGAGCTTCTGCATTCCACCTTAGGAGGGTGTGACTCTTAAGATAGAAGCTGCCAAACACAGCAAGGACGTTTTCTGCCAAACCACCAATAACAAACATGGAAAAGTCCAATAAAAGGATGGTAAGTTCACAGACTAGGACCAGGATCATTATTATTATTATTATTATTATTATTATTATTATTTTTCTGGTGCCAATGAACCTCTTGCACTTAGCCATGTTTGTCACAAAGTAGACAGTTTATACTCACAGAATGAATGAATCTGTGACAGGGGAGGTAGTGACAATGATAGTGGTGTTTGGATAAGTTTTATTTATGGACATTTTGGTAATGATTTAGGGCATCTGGACAGATCTTTGTGCCTTGTGTGGACCAGTCTAAACAGTCAGCAATCTGGCCCATCAGTCTGATTTTCTGCTCTGGTGTGTGGGGGTGAATGGTCTGGATCTTAAATTAGGCAAAAAGAATTGAGACCCAGTTCAAGAAGGGAAGGTTGAAACAAATAGGGCAAATGATGAAAAGATGTGTTGATTTCAAGCGTCCCGACACACTTACTCAGGGGTCATACAGTGGATACTGTTTATCCAGCATCCAGTCCCACTTGCTCCTCTCCATTTTTTGTTCTGAGACCTCCTCAGGCTTCAGGGAGGGCATTTCTTTCCATACACTTGCCCTGGCCCCATCCGCAGTGCCTGAACAACCTGATCGGTCTAAACTCCTTGCAGCAATTGGTCAAAACTGACCAACATGATGTAAGCAGAATGTTTTGTTGGGGGTGGAGGAAGACTTCTTTTTCACCTCTGAAAGACTCTCTGAGTGTTGAGCTCCTCCGGTTTTCTCTGAACATCACTATGGGTCAATCTAAGGCCCTTACCTGCCCCAGCCACCTCCTGGTCTCATCATAAAAAGGATCTCTCCAGAACAAACCAGGTGCTAGATAACACCAGCCCTGAATTCTGCCCTACCTGCAAGTTTCCAGAGCTAGCAAGTTTCCACATGATGGAAGCCACTTTGTCGGCTTTTCTGTCCTTGGTCCCTGAATACCCCAAGCAACTATGGGGATCCTTGGTTGCTCATGTGTGTGGTGGTCACCGCCTCAAGGCGAGGCTGGCATTTGGGTGGTGCTGAAAGGGCTAAATAAAGAATGGTCCCTCTCCTCACCCTCAAATGCCCTCCCACGGGCACAGGAAACAATGTCTGAGGCTCAGTAAGGAAGGGCTTTCCTTTCAAGGCAGCCCTGTGTCTAGAGTCTCTGTTTAGGACAGAAGTGCTGCAAGAATAGGTGACCCACAGTGAAGGAGGTTTTAGGGAGGGGCAGAGCAGCTGCCATCTGCCACTTGGGATACAGATGGAAAGAGGCCTTGGGAAGAAGAGGAGGAGGACAGAGCCCTTTAGGACAGGGCCACTCCCTGACAAACAAAGATGGGGCATTGCTTTCTGCACACGTGGCCTGGCCCATCCCAGTTTACCTGGGACAGGGTGGGGTGTAAGAGCCTCTGGGGAGCCCTGACATGTCCCATGACCCCAGCTGGGGCCAGTGGTTGTCAGGGATATTTCTGCCTTCAAATTATTGACCCCCAGGGGTGTGGATCAGTTCCACATTATTTAAAGAGAAAGGAGGGCCCTGTGCTCCAGAGGGCTCCAAACTGCTCCGTATTTCCCTGGGAGGGGAGTCGGGTAGAACATAAATAAGACAATTTATTCAGAGAAACCATCTCCCCTATTTACATTTAAATTGAATAATTTAAAACACCTTTACCCATTTCCATAAATTATCCCCCGTTGGACGGGCAGCCCAACTGCACAGAGGGGGGTGTCGTCCTGGGAAAGGCCTAATTACATTCCCTGCTACAGGCTGGCATGCGAGGGGAGCGTGGGGAGGTGGGCAGGGGAGGTGGGCAGGGGCGGGCAGGCCCAGAGGGAGGGATGCCGCAAGGAGGCAGATGTTTGTCTTGGAGTTGGCAGGAAGAAGGAGGGGAGGAAATACCAAGAAGGGGTCCCTTTAAGAACTTCAAACAGAGGGGTGAAGGACCAAAGAGTCTTCCTTTTCATGGGAGCAAAGACACTAGGAGGAATCCCCTGCCAAAGACACCATTCGAAGTTTGATCTTGGGCCATCTATCGTACTTCTGGCGAGGGAGGAAGAAGAACAAAGTTTCCTCAGTGATTAGTCACAGGCATTTCCCGCGCAACTGCTACTTTTTTTTTTTTTCTTTTTTTGGTCCCAGGGATGTAACCCAGGGGTGCTTAACAACTGAGTCGCATCCCCAGACTTTTAAAATATTTTATTTAGAGACAGGATCCTGCTGAGTTGCTATAGGGCCTCCCTAAGTTGCTGAGGCTGGCTTTGAACTCATGATCCTCCTGCCTCAGCCTCCTGAGCTGCTGGGATTACAGGTGCCAAGCACCTGCTACTTGCCAGTCTCTACGCTGTGTGCTGGGATCACAGGGGTCACCAGGCCCTGTCCTGCCCTTCGGAGCTTGGGGGTTGGGCAGGAAAATGACTTTCATACAGGAGGCTTCAGGGGAGGAACAGATGGCAGCCTGGAGAGGTGGGAGGGGCCTGGGGGCTGTGGGGGGCTTGGAGGGGCTGCAGGGGGCAGAGTGCCTGGTGTGTACGCGTCACCCTGGTGCCATTTTCCCTATAGCACACTGAGGACTTGAGTGGATGTAGTGTGGGCATTTCCATCCTTTGTCACTGTCTCCTTTGGGGCCCTTTAGGAAGGAGAGCTTTTCTTGTCTCCAAGGGCTTCCATTTCCCCACCAAGGGCCCAGGGAGGCTGGAGGATCTTCCCAGGTCCTGCTGATGCAGAGGGGATCTGACTCCTGGCAATTGCCACTTTGGTCTCCCAAAAGGCTGGGTTGTCCCTCTGTCTTCAGGACCTCCTTGAGCCATCCCCGCGGCCTCTTCCAAGTCACCCCGACACCAGAGCCGCCGACCTTCCCCACCGTCCCCAGGACCTCCTCTCCCTGGCCCTTCCCAGAGATGAAGTTCTCACCAGCTCCTTTCTTCTTTGGGTGCAGATCCAGGTCCCAAGTGACTCTCCTCCCTCGCTGATTGGAGGTGAAATGGCTGTTGGGCCACGTGGTGATTTGGCTTAAGGAAGAGAGCCAGGAGGGGCAGCCTCCAAGGGAGCGGGCACCGCCTCCCCAGTGCTGCGGCAGTCCAGGCGGCAGGCATGACCAGCTCTGTATAAGAGACGGGAAAACTGAGGCGGCAGCTGGGGGAGCCGCACATGGATCTGTGCGCCTTCCAAAGCTCCCGCTGCTGCTGGCAGGCTGCGCCGCGTGGCTGGTGGGGACACGGACAGCAGTCGCTGACGAGCGGTGCTGTGCCAGGGGCTCTGTGAGCAGATGGGGCATAAACCTCTCTGGGAAAACAGATTAAAGTGGCCGTGGTGGTGCTTAAAAGCCAAGCAGTCCCCTTGCATGTTAATGGAATTTTATCTGCGGGTTCCTTAGCCGTCTTCATGTGCCCTCTTGGGTGACGAGGAGCAGAACCAGCAGGAAGAAGTGTCTATGGGTCAAGGCATATCTGACCCCTTCTCCTGTCATTTTGAAGCCGGAACTCCCAAGACAAGCACTTTCTCGGAAAGAGAGGTCTCCAGTGGTGGCCTCTGCCGTGGTTTTACTCTGTCCCTAGCACCTGCTGTCCCCTTCAGTCAAGCCAGTGGCTTTGTCTTCTCCTGTTGGAGACACACATACTCCAGATCCTGAATCTACCATTTACTAGGTGTGTGACTTTGGAAAAGTCACTTGCCCTTTCTGAACCAGATCCTTTAGGATCCGAACTCTGACCTCAGAGGATGAGATGGCACAGGGAGCCAGGTGGCATAGAGCTCGGTATGCAGCAGGTGCCACCTAAACGCCAGCTTCTCTCCTGGCACTTTCTCCACTGTTCAGTGAGGCCCTCCCAGCTATGCCTCACCTTTCTCAGTCCCCAGGGAACCTTGTCTGGGAGATCTTCCAGAATTTGTTCCCTGCCCAACTGTAGCAATGATTGGCGTCCCCTGGATACTGAGTTGCATAGCTTACAGGTGCTTGAGCCAAGTAGGGCAGCCCTGCTTCACCTCCTGGCTCCACCAGCTTCCTGCTCTGTAACTTTGGACAATTAGCTTAGGACATTGGTGTCTCTGTTCATGTCTCATTCTCCTGCTCTGTTAGGAAATGCAAAATAATAACTACCTTACAACGAGGTTGTAGAATTCAATGAGAAATAAGTGGGTTGAGAACCTAGAAAAGTGTGAACACAGCACTCACTTAGCAATTGCATTATTATTGTGTGTGTGCGTGCGCACAGTGGTGGTGGGTAGCTACTCCCCATCTGGCTGGGTCCTCCTAGGTAGAGACTGACTCCTTTCTGTCCTGGGTTTCCCTAAACATCAAGCAGAGCCAGTCTCTATTCTGGAGGGAATAAATGGGAAAAAAATCTCCCCCCCAAAGGCTCCCAGGTTATTCATTTTATTAACCTAGAAATGATCTATTGGCAGAAGGCTTACAAGTGTGGCTGTGACAACAGCGGAGCACTTTGAGGATGATAGCCTTGTGTTATATCCATGTGAATTTAGGGGGGTCAATGATCTACAAAATGGGCATCTCCTATTTTATTCAGCAAGGGGAGACCAAGCACCTGCTATGTGCAAGGCCTTCCTTTAGTCCTGGGCCAATGTTAGACCATCAGAGATGCTATCATGAGGCCATCTTGCTTATGCTGGCTCAGCCCCCACGGATGGATAACTATTAGGTTCTGTCGACCTGGGAATGGAAATCCAGCAAGGGGTACGGGCAGTGTCCTGAGGGAAGTGCTGGAGCATGGCTCAGCCACAATGAACCAATTTTTTTTTTCTTATTTTTAAAAATTTTAAAGTTGTTGATAGAAACTTTATTTTATTTATTTATATGCAGTGCTGAGAATCAAACCCAGTGCCTCACACATGCTAGGCAAGTGTGCTGAGTCCCAGCCCCAGCCCCAGCCCCAGCCCTAGCCCCAAACCAACTGAATTTTGAATGAATTTCTAATTTCTCTGGGCCTCAGTTTTCTCTTAAAACAGGAGACTTGACTAGATGCCCATGGTCATCTACAAGTCCTAAAGTTCTGTATTTCTAGAACTCTAGGTTCTTTGGTAGGTTCAACCTGAATTCCTCTTGCTGTAGTTAAAGCCAATGGAGATTCCATACTTGGTGATAGGGGATCCCCATTGAGCCGGGTGACCTGACCTAGATCTTACTGTGGAGGGCTTCATGTTTTGGTCTTTCATGGTGAGAAAGTTCTGGAGGGATTGCATTCTAATTAAATATTTAATGAGAAGCATCTGCCTGTTAAAATCACTGCCCCCACCTTGGGGATGGGTCTCCGTTGTGTTCTTATTTGTAACTTGCCAGCAAATGGCAGAACCTGGTCTAGCTGGAAATCTTGTCCTAAGATCATGTGTGATGTAGAGGCTCAAAGAGATTATCCAAAGGGCCAAGAGGGGTTCAGGGCTTGGAGCCCACCTTTCCTACCTCACTCCCTGAAACCTATTCGGGCATCCCAAGCAGCACTCGGGAAATGGGCTCAGCCTTGTGTTTGGGCTGCTCTTTATTTAGCTCACTTTCTGAGAGCTCAAGAAAAAAAGAGTGTGTGCTTTTTCTCTGCGTTAATAAAACCCGAAATGAGTCTTCATTAAGGGCTCCATTAAGAAGCCACTGTTATTCTTGGCACTCATTAGTGTTGCTGCTCACCACTAAATTGCCACAGTGGCTTTTCCCGGGGCTTCACAGAGCCCTTTCCTGACGCTGGGAAGCTGCTCTTAAGATAGATCTGACTTGCTGTATCTCGGGGATGGAGGAGGTAAGCTCCCAGTGAGTTCATCTCATCCATTCCCCTGCCTCCACACTTTTTCTTGTCTCCTCTAGCTTTGTAGACTTCTAACGCTGCTCTCACCAGACTATTTAAGGATTTAGTAGACTCTGGAAGTTCTTTCTCTTGTCTAACTATGCTATTTGCTGCAATGCATGCAGCAAATACTGATGATACTGGAGAATGTCTAAGAGTGCTTTGCTGTCTTTCTCCTGCTGAGTTTGGCTCCTAGGTTAATTTTGATGATAAAACCCCTCCTCCTTCCTGCACCTCTGTGATAAGATACAACCCAGACAAAGCATTTATCTGGGGTCAGGAGTGCTCCTTCCCCTACTCAAATCCTTCTTCTTTGTTTCTCGGAAGCCCATTTTCACTCTTTGTTTTCTGAAGGCTTCAGAATAACTTGCAGGCCCTAACCCAGGAGCCCTGGCCAACTGACACGTTTCCTCCAAGAAATCTACTAACGTATTTTAAATGCATACCACGTGGCAGGCACCAGACTAGGTCTTCTACCACATATAACCAGAGTGACAATCCCAGCAGCGGGGATTTTGCTGTTACCATTTTATGAATGAAAACAAAACAGCCTCAAGTTCAGGTCCTTGGTGGCCCAGGTGTAAAAGGCAGAGCCAGTCTCGAGCCCAGGTGTCCCGACTGCATGTACTTTACCAAGCCATCTTGTCATCTCACTTCCCTTGGACAATGATTCGCTAAATATCAGACAGGATGCTGGGATCCACTTCTTTTTTTTTTTTTTTTTTTTTTTTTTAGTTTTCGGCAGACACAACATCTTTGTTTGTATGTGGTGCTGAGGATCGAGCCCGGGCCGCACGCATGCCAGGCGAGAGCGCTACCGCTTGAGCCACATCCCCAGCCCCCTGGGATCCACTTCTAACAGCCAGCTGCTCATTTGACAATAAAAGGTTAAACTCAGGGCCGGTGTGGTGGAGCGTGCCTGTAACCCCAGAGACTTGGGAGGCTGAGGCAGAAGGATCACAAGTTCAAAGCTAGCTTTAACAATTTTAGTGAGACCTTAAGCAACTTAGTAAGACTCTATCTCTAAATAAAAAATAGAAAGGGCTGGGATGTGGCTCAGTAGTTAAGTGCCCCTGGGTCCAATCCCTGGTACCAAAAAAAAAAAAAAAAAAGTCAGACTCAGTCTTTTCCTCACATGTTGGAGTTTTCACATCTGAGTGAGTACTATTTCTTTTAATGTGGTCCACTTGGGAAGTCTGGTGTCACACTGTCCAGGCAGTTTCAGAACCCCCTTTGGAGATGGGTGGCACATGGTCCTGAATGTTGGCAAATGTTTATCATTCCAGGCTGGACTGTGTCTTTAACATCCCCAAAGGCATCTGGATTCAAATCTGGAGAATAAAGAGAGGCATCAGAGTAGGAGATTCTGCTTTGGGTCAAAAAAACTTTAAAAAGATTTCTTAGTAGTACATACTCACTGCACCGGGAGTCTCGGCTTCTGTGCAGATTTCTTGAGTGTTTTTGGATCTTGCCTGGCTGTTTAATGGAGAGTAGAGGTGGGGGAAAGGGGACACTGGCACTTAGATCCAAAGGACCCAGGATTCTTCCTCGTGTTTGAAGCCACTTTGGGGCCTGGGGAGTTGAGCTCCCCTGGCAGAGGCTGGCTCCCTGATCCCAGGTAAGCTAGGGCATCAGTGGTTACCTGGTCTGGCTTTACCTGGAAAACTCACCGAATGGAGCTGCCCTCTCTTCTGTGAGTTGCAGCATGAGCAAGGCTCAACCTTTTACAAAACCCATTTGTTTTCTTGCCCATGCGGTGCTCTTCTGCCATGGTTATCACTGCTAATCGTCTCCTTCAACCAACTGAGTCTTTTACTTTCTTCAACATCTTCATTGGTCCCAAAGAGGGAAGAGAAGGAAGCTGGACAGTTGTGACAGGTAGTGCCCTGGTCTCCTCCCATCCTTACCTGGTGAGCTTGTCACAACCCATGTCTTTCATGTTGTTTCACTTGGACCACATCTTTGATCTGTCCAAGTTCCCCTTTGCAAGTTCCTCTAACTTTGCCAATGTTTGACCTCTATCTTAAGTCATCAGAAATACTCCTATTTTTTAGAACCCTAAATCCCACCTTGCTTATTACAAAACCCTGATCCTTGAGATGGACTTCTTGGTAGTATTTTTGGTAGCCAGCATGGGCACCAGAACCTCCAAACTTCTGGGAATCAGTGATGGGGATGGGTGTGGGTGGGGTGGCAGCTACAGCAGGGGCTGCTAATTCTGGATGGGATGCCTTTGATCTCATTGTTGGAAGACTCATTCACTTATTTCAGGTAAGAGGCCACCAGGGCTTTGGAGATGGAATGACAGATGGATAGTGACAGCATAAATCTGGGCCACATCACTGCCACCCTCACACAGACGTCTCCATCAGCAAACCCTCCTAGCCCAGGAGCAGAACAGGCTCCAAAAACATGTACAGCAGCTTGCAGAGTTCACATGTTATGGGGCCAGTTCATCTCACTAAGGCCACTGTCCCGTTTGCTGTGTGCCATGGCTGTGGCTGTCTTCTTGTGTCTGGAGACCTGCATGGACACAGCAGGCCTTTGGACCACATGGCTGCGAGTAACAGTGGAGAAGTCCTCACTGCAGGCACCACAATGTAAAAAGCAGAAATACTTAATTTTTAAGGATCCAACTGAGCTCTCACTTCCTGTCTCTATCACACCTGTAGGGGCTGACCGAAGTGGAGACAGGAAGTGGGTGATGGGCTGACGCTGAGGAATTGCTGGGGTGGGTTGATAGGTGTCAATCTCTCTTCCTCTGCTACTTATTTATTTATGCATGCATTTATTTATTTAGGTGGTGGTTGGAAACCTATCTGGTGAAATTATAGTCATATTATACGCTGTATATACAACTTAATGTGGACTCTGAGGGGAGGTACCCTCTGTTGTTTAAGACAAGCTCAGTGAAAACTTTTAGAGATTACTCAGTTTTACTGAGTAATTACTCTCCGGGAACTTCAGTTTTGTCATCTGTAGAGTGGGAGTAGTAATGCCCATCTTGGGAGGTTGTGAGGACCACATGAGATGATTCATACAAAGAGTTTGGCTCATGAGTGGTGCGTGCTAGGTACTCAGAACTGAAAGTGGTTATTGTAATTCCCAACGGACTCCATCTGGCTGTGAGTGGAGCTGGGGAGCTGAACTAGCCAACCTCAGAGAGGAAGGGGAGGAGCTGGGGAGCTGTCCATGGTCCTGCACCCATTTAGCTGAGCAGACGGTTTGCTGGGTGGTTAGTATCATCGCACACCTTTCTAGGCACCAGTTTCCTCACACGTAGGGAAGGCCCTTGATCTGGATTTCCAGTCTCATGGGCACATACGTGGAGGGTAGGTGCGCGCTGTCGTTGAGTACGAGCATGTGTGTAGGCGTGTTTTCCTAACACTGTGTGTGTCCTGTGAGTGTGCCCTGTGGGGTGGGGCTGACACAAAGGAGTGGCGCTGCTGCACCGCAGCTCACCTGTGTGAACTAACCGTGCTTGGCCACTGCTTGGCCACAAGAGAGGACGGCCTCCAGCACTGAAGAGACTAAAGGGTAGGCTGCTCCCACCCCACCCCCATCCTGGCCCATCAAAGCAGAATAAATCTGAGCCTGGAGAAGAGCTGCCCCCCTGCTGGGCACTCCAAACTAATTTTCTGGTACATTATACACTTGGCCTTTTGAACAATCAGTGGCCTTAAATGCTGTTTGGTTCCTGCAGCCAAATCCAAGAGAAATAAGACATAATCCATCTAGCTGATATGACCAGAGCAGGAACGAAGGCAAGAGAGACAGAGCCTGGAGCTGCTGAGGGGGTCTTTGCTTGGTGCAGGGAGGGTGGGGGAGCCGGAGGGGCCTGCCAGCTTTCGAGAGAATGGGCCTTTAAGAGATATTGATGGCAGGCTAATCACAGCCCCGTTTGTCTCAATGCAGCCTGCCCACTCGAGCCATCACACTTCTGAGAGCAGCACTCTGTGGGGAGGAGGGCGACGTGGCTCAGGATTCAGGGTTCAGAGGCAGGGCCCAGCCCCTGCGGCAGGTGTCCTCTAATCCTGAACTGATGCACTGATGGGTCAGGTTTGGGTCTGGGCATCGCCCTGAGATACCACCAAACAGGGAATCCCTGGGGGCAGGGGTCTTGGTTCCAGAACAGGCTTGGAAGTGCTTGGGAAAAGGCACCTTGGCTCACGAGAGGACAGAGAGGACAGCTCCATCCTGTAGGCCCCATTGGCAGTTGTCATCATGGGGCCCAGCTCGGCAGAGGGTGGGGTGTGAGGAGGGGCCGAGAGGGGGACAGGCTTGACTCCATTTTCCCCTGGTGATTATTCTACACAGTGAGAGGAAAAAGAATCTGCCTCCTTCCCCAGCCTCTGCTCCCCTTGAGGGTAAGACTCCTGGAGGCCAAGCAGCCGAGCAGCTCAGGTTGCCTCTTGCAGCCCAGCTGGAAGGGCTGCACCCCAGGGACTCCCAACAGCTCAGCTTCTCCCCACCACTGACTATGCCCACCCCCAAAGGAAGAGGAGAGTAGTCAGGGCCTGACCTGGAGCTCAATGTCCCCATCTCTTGAGCTCAGTGTCCTCACCTTTCCCTAGAAATGGTCACCGTTTAGGAACAAGTGTGTGGAGGAAGCAGACTCTGCTGGGCCCAGGATGTGGCCATTTCCTTTGGGAAATACTCCGAGGGTGGGAGAGATGGCGTTTGTGGTGTGAAGTCAATCATGCCAGCAGCCTGGTAAGAGGAGGCAGAGGCGGAGGCAGGGAAACTCACCTTCCTGGAGGGCTGTTTGGAGAGGATCCCTGGGAATGCAGGTGGGTGCTGGGGCAGTGTGTGGGAGGTGGCAGCTCTCCAGCCCTGCACCTGGCTCTGGGGAAGAGACCCACCCACTGCTGGTCTGCACCTCCAAGCACTGCCACATGCCCAGGTTGCTGCTGGTATCACACCTGAGATACAGGTAACACCCGAAGGGCAGAGGCGGATGGTAAGGCCTATAAGGGACCCACCCACATGAGAGAGTGGAGGATCCAGAGGCTGGGGGCCCTCCAGGTGGGCAGTTGGGGGCTGCTGGAGGATGATGAAGGGGAAGAGCTGGGCTCTGTGTTTATTTGGGCTGCGGAATCCCTTCTCTCCAGGTTTCCAGTGGAGGCTCCTACTCACCGCTAGGACCTGTGGTCTGTGACACCTGGCCCTACCTGGCCTTACTTAGCCAGAGAGCTGCTCCTGCTTCCTGGCCCAGGGCAGCTCAGCCTTCAGCTGCTGTAGTAGCAATAACACTGTGATCCAGCAGCGGCGGCAGCAGCAGCTCGGTGATGAGGGCGGAGCCTCGCACCTCCCCAATGGGTAATTATGCTTACAGCATGTTCTAGGGAGACTCAGGCTTGTCTGACAAGGCAGGAGCTTGTTGTTGCCACTGTGGCAGCTGGGGAGCTGAGCAGGGGCTGAAGGTGATGGCGCTACTTGGCGAACCCATCGTGGGTGACGGGCTGTTACTCCCAAGGGGCACCCACTCACATTCCTGTCCCTCCCCAGGCCCGAGGAGGGGAAGCAAGAAGGGGCAATTAGGTCAGAGGACCCTCTGAAAGTGGGTGTGTGTGTGGGACCTGGGTGATGTCACACAGGTATGGTAATACCATGCTTAAGGATTATTACAACAGATGCCACACCTAACATTCACACGCTGTGTGTACCTTTCCAAGCACTCTCACATTTGATTCTCACCATAATGCTTTGATGAAGGGACACATCTTTATCTCCATTTAAATAATGAAAATGCTGGGTGTGGTGGCGCACACCTGTAATCCCAGCCACTTGGGAGGCTGAAGCAGGAGGATTGTGAGCCCAAAGCCAGCTTCAGCAACTTAATGAGGCTCTAAGCAACTCAGCGAGAACCTACTTCTAAATGAAAAAAAAAAAAAAAGAGCTGGGGATGTGGGGATGTGGTTCAGTGGTTAAGCACATCTGGGTTCAATCCCTGTACCAAAAAATAAAATAAAATAAAATAAAATAAAATAAAAAAGATGAAAAGGTCAAGACCCAAGAAGGCTCAATGGCTTGGTGATCGTCACAGGGCCAGCTGGGTCAGGAGCTGGTTTCTTGGCCGGTTGGCTGGGTCTCCATCCCTCCATCCCAGTGGGCAATCCCTCCGTTACAGCTGTATCTGCAGGTGTGGCACATCAGGGTCCCTGTGTGGAAGTCCCTGCACACCAGGGTCCATGTGTGGGAGTCCTTGCACACCAGGGTCCGTGTGTGGGAGCCCCTGCGGCAGTTCAGAGGAGAGGCCAGAGGAAGAGGGGCCTCTGTCCTGGAGCACCTGGGGGCAGGCAGGCCCTTCTCACGAGGTGCAGTGAGACTGCTGGGCAGGCAGAGGCCAGCGAGGGTTTCCATGAGACACGACGACATGCTAGGAGGAGGCTGCTGACACTGATTGCCATCTGCGTGCCGGGTCTGCTGGAAAAGACTCTGCATGACAAGCAGCCCTGCCGCACCGTGCACACGTGACGATGGTGCCAATGAGCACCCTGCGTGTTCCGTACTGAGAGCCCCGAAGAGGGTCTGCAGCAGGCCTGGGGCGAACCAGGAAGCCTTCTGGGCAGGTCTGGAAAGAAGGAGAGGCCAGGCACCACTGGAGGTCGAGGAGAAACCCAGGGCCTGAGCAAAGGGGCAGCAGGATTGAGAAGGCGAGCCTGTTAGCTCGGATGGGCCCGGGATGGTTGAGATGGAAAGTCAGCTGTGAATTTGAGAGGCTAGAAATTAAGAAGCCTCTGAGGATCATTACAGGGGAAGAAAAATGATCAAAACAGCGTATGAAATGGAGACAGGCTGCAGAGACAAGGGGCAGGTGGGGAGGGCCCTCTGGTTAGCGTGCCATCTGACTTGGATTCCAGGTTGTGGAACCTGCAGCCCTCCGGGAGGCTGCGGGGCTCGAGGCAGCTCAGCAGACTCGGTCACCAGGTTGGGCTTCCTGGGGTGGGAAAGGTGGCGGATGGAGGGCTCCCACAGCCCACTGCCCTGCCCCACGGAGTCTTCCCCCCTGCAGCCAGTCCCCAGCCTTCCCTCTCCAGGACGCCAGTTCAATGCTGGATTCTGCCTCAGGCTCCAGGAGAAGTCGCGCTGCTCTGGGAGGAAGCCCTGCTGCTCCTTCTGCTGGCTCTGCAGTGATTGATGGCCGCGGGGAGGTGGGTGAGCAGCCGTCCCCCACCCCCAGTCACCCTAGATGGCCAGAGCAGTGGCGGTTGTTTCCCAGAGTAGCCAAAGCAGGGTGCACAGGCCAGGGCAGGGCCCAGGCGCTCCAAAGAGTGGTTCTGGGTGTAGTGGCTGTTCCAGGAGATGGGTAAAGTACCAGGATCCTAATCCCGATTTTTCTGAGTAATTTTTCTGCCTAATTTCTTGGTCTTTCAAGGCTTTCCTGGATTAGGGGCCTGAAAGATGCCTGGTAGCCAGGCAGCAAGAGCCTGATACTGTTTTCAGATATTGTCTTCCAGGGAAACAAAGGTTCAGGGAAGATGGTGGTTTATTCTTAAAAGATTTTACGTTGTGAGAACCTTTATTCAAGCCAGGTGACCTGGCACATGCCCGTGATCTCAGCAACTTGGGAGGCTGAAGTAGGAGGATCACAAGTTTGAGGCTAGCCTGGGCAACTTAGGGAGACTCTGTCTTAAAATAAAGAAGATAAAGAGCTGAGGATTGTAGCTCAGTGGTAAAGGACACCAGAGTTCAACCCCTAGGGCCCAAACAAAAACTAAAACCACAAAAGCAAACTAAATGCCTTCTCTCAACAACCTCCCCTTTGCTCTGGGTCCCTCAGTGTGCGGGTGGGAGGGGCTGCTTCTCTCCTCCCTGTCTCCCTCTGCCAGGCCTTCCTGGGGAATTTAAAGGGACAACTCCTCTTCTCAGGATAGCCGGTGGCGGGAACCCAGGAGCTATAGGCACCTGTAAAACCAACTTAAAAATCAGTCTAGCCAACCAGCCCCCCAAGGAACCAAAGGGAGCTATAGAGTAACTCAAAAGCAGACACTAATGGAGGAGAAAAGAAATGTAGTTACATATTCATCAGCTTTTAAATATTCATGAGGATTGTAAAGCAGATCGATTTTCATGCCTCATTTCTCCCGTGGTTCCCGCTGTCCATATTTCACCGCAGCAGCAGCAGCAGCAGCAGCAGAAGGAAAAGGAGCTATGGATCACTTGGCCACTGCCCTGACCATCACTGAAGGAGCAGGATGCGTGTGTGTGTGTGTGTGTGTGTGTGTGCACGTGTGCCTGTGTGTGTGCACGTGTGCCTGTGTCAAGGAGAGCGGGAGGGGCCTGGGGTCACCGTGGGGGGTGAAGGCGCTGATCTCCTGAGGGAATAGCCCTCTCTTCTGCTGGGGCAGGACAGGGTGGGCACAGCCGGGCACTGCAGTGGGCAAGGGTAGGGGCTGTGTCTGGGATCCAGGGAACAGTGTGGAGCCCAGAAGACTCTGGGGGCTCCTGGGTAGTTTCTGGCCTCCTCTGGGTGAGTGAGCCAGAGTTCCCTCTCCACTCACCTAACTCACAGCTTGAGGTGAATCGGGGGGGGGGATGGAGAGGAGGGCACGCAGGGTGGGGGGCAGGGAAGAGTCCAAAGGACAAACAGGCATAAGAAACAGGGAAGACAGAAACCATGTGAGAGGGGCAGGTGAAAGGGTGATCCTTCCAGACGAGAGCTGTTAGAATAAAAGGACATAAGGTAAAAGCAGTAGGCATAGAGGTTAGACCCCTGGGAGGACTTTCGATTTCTAGAGCTATTGAACCTTCTCTCTATAGGGAATGGGAAAAATCGTCCTCTGAGTCATACACCAGCTGTGAGGCACAGTGAAGAGAAGCTGAAGCCAGAAACGTGCCAAGGACTGCTTGAGACACAGTCAACAAGTGTCCCGCCAGCAGGGCGTGGCAGGGTGAGGGACGCGCAGGGTCCACAGCAGGACGTCAAGGTGGGCTGTCCCAAGAATCATAGGGAGCAAATATCCTTGTCCAGAGCCATGAGTGAGAACCCCAGAAGGTTATATGTGAGCAGAACATAGGCCCCTGTGGACAGAGTCGCTGGTGCACTCCGGGGGCTCCTGGGGTGTCCCTGGGTAGTGACACAGTCTGTTTACATAAGCCCGGCTGGCAGCTGCTCACCACCCTTAGTGGATTGGACTCGTGTTCTTGGACTCAGGAGGGAGGAGCTGCCCCCGGGGGGCCCTTGCTTGCCAGCCCCTGCCGCCTTCTGTGCGGGCCGAAGCTCTCCCTGGTGGACGCTCAGGTTGCTCTCTGGAGATGCTGTCCAGCAGGACTGTCCTGAGAGCTCCTCCCACTTCATTCCCTCCGTGTGCTCTTGGACATCTCCACTGTATTCTACCTGGTGTGTCCACTTGATCCCCAGATAGCTCCCCTTGAATGACCGGTAGACATCTCAAGCTTCCATGTTCATGGTCAAGCTGGTCCCCACCTTCCACAACCTTCCCTGTGGCAACAGCAGCTCCGCCCAACTCCGCCCAACACTTCAGTGGCCCCCACGTGGGTCCTGGTCCCCACCTTCTGTGGTCTTAGTTATTGGATTACTTCAGTAGCTGCCTGCTCCTCTCCTGCCTCTCCCCAACCCCAGTCCATTCTTCTTCTTTTTTTTCCCATACTGAGAATTGAACCCAGGAGCACTTTACCATTGAGCTACAGCTCCAACCTTTTTATTTTATTTTATTTTATTTTTTTGAGACAGGGTCTTGATAAGTTGCTGAGGACCTCACTAAGTTGCTGAGACCGGCCTCAAATTTGCAATCCTCCTGTCTCAGCCTCCCGAGTCACTGGGGTGGCAGGCGTGTACTACCATGCCTGGCTGGTCCATTCTTGACCCAATAGCCAAAGCAAGACTCTTACCATGCAGATCATGTCCTGTCTCTGCTTAAAGTCTTCCAGGGGCTCCTATCTCAAAGCCCAAATCCTCTGTGGCCCATAAAGCTTCACAGTCTTGCCTCCTCCACTTTGCCTGGCCTTGGCTCTTTTTCACAGGCACCTCTGTAGCTATTCTGGGCTCCTTTCTGTGCCCTGAGCAAGGCAGACCTGCTCCCATATTGGGGCCTTTGCACTGGGTTCCCTTGTTACTTGCTTTGCTAAGTTCACCTTTTCAGTGAGGCCTCCCTGGGCACCTGTTAACAGTTAGGACTCCCTTCTCTGGCCCTTTCTCACTCTGCTCTATATTTTTCTCATAATACTTTTTTTTTAAGAAAGAGAGAGAGAGAGAGAGAGAGAGAGAGAGAGAGAGAGAGAGAATATCTTTTTTGTAGATGGACACAACACCATGCCTTTATTTTATGTAGTGCTGAGAATTGAACCCGGGTCCCGCCTGTGCTAAGCGAGTGTTCTACCGCTGAGCCACAATCCCAGTCCTCTCATAACACTTTTTACCTTTTAATATGATACAGTTAATTTTATTGTTAAATTTATTGTTTATTGTCTGTTCCCATCCACTGGAGAGTTACCTCCCGACAGCTCTCTGGAGACTTCAACTGGTCTTTCCGGTACCCCTCTCCCGAGGGCAGAGATTCTGTCCATTTAAATCAGTGCTGTCGCCCCCGCACCCACAGCAGGGCAGAGCACACCTAGAAACCCCCTAGGAGAGTTCCCCAATAAATATTCATTGAACCGGAGCCTCTCCTTCTGCCCTAGAGAATTAATTGCTGTTCACCTGGTGAAAACCACCCAAAACTTAGAAAGTACATCTCTGGAGATGCTGGGCCAGGCAGGACCCTGTCCTGGGGGCTCCTGCCCACTTCATTCCCTCCGTGTGCTGAAATGACTCCTTCCAGATGGAGGTGGTATAGGATGGTGGTCCCTAGAGAAGGGAAATAAATGAGGTGGGGCTGTGGTATGTTATCAGTTTCCTGTCTGAAGACAGTTTCCAGGCCTCAGCAAAGGAGGTGAGACTCCATGGATGATGAGACAGAGTCTGGATTTGGGGAAGGCCAGCATCTGTAAGGACAAATGCTGGAGAGAGAGGAGCTGCATACAGGGAGTTCTGAAGATCTGTAGAAGGGTCTTGAGAACTTTGATCACTGATCTGTGCATGTTTGAAATAACACACCACAGGTTGAGGAAGTAACTGGTAGAAAGCGGGAGGCTGGACAACGCCTGGCTGGGGATAGTTCATATACCCTCCAGTGGATGGAGAGAACATACAGGACACCATGCATTGGGCAGAGTCCTCAGAAAGATGTTACTTTAGCCCTAGATCAAAGACTGCTCTGGATCTATTCTAACAGCTTAAGGAAACAAGCCTCAAAAGTATCAAAGATGCTAGTTACTGTGAAATCCCAGCTATTGGGAGGCTGAAGCAGGAGGGTCACAAGTTGGAGGCAAGCCTCAGGAATTTAGTGAGATCCTGCCTCAAAATAAAAAACAAAAAGGATTGGGTTGTAGCTTAGCAGTAGAGCACCCCTGGGTTCAATCCCCATTACTCAAAAAAAAAAAAAAAAAAAACAAATCAAAGTTGTCCCAAATAACTGAGCTAGAACAAAGTCCAGCACTCTTTAAAGGAATACAACAAAATCCAGAACTTGACAATATAAAATGTACATTATCCGCCATTTAATGCAAAATTAATAGTCATTCAAAGAGGCAGAAAAATATGATTCATAATCAGAAGAAAAACCGATCAACAGAAATAGACTCAAAAGGAGAAAAAATGATGGAATTAGCAGACAAGAATACTAAAGCAATGACTATAAATATGCTCCATATGCTCAAAAATATAGAAGAAAACATGAACATAATGAGGATATAAATGGAGAATTTTAAAAAATGGAATTTATAAAGATGAAAATAGAACATCTGAAATGAAAAATATTGAACAAAATCCATTCTATTTCTGCTGCTGCCATGACCAAAACCACACGGAGGCGGACTTCTCTCCCTAAAGCATGGTCTCCCTGTAGCCAGAGCTTGCTCCTTTGCCTCCCTTGAGATTGTCCAGAAGATGATGACCTTCACTTTCTTAGTTCCCCGGGATGAAACACGCTTCTTTCCTATTTGGTCCTCAAATGCGATCTGGATTTCCAAGGGCAAGCAACAGCTCTCCGGATATTTCAGCTGGTCTTTCCGGTACCCCTCCTGTGTCCTCTGATCTGCACGCTCCAACTCCCAGCCTCTCCACCATGATCTTCTCTCCATCAGTCTCCCTTTGTCCCCAGATTAGTTATGGAGCTCTTGTAATGGAGGGATGAGAAAGACCTGGCTCCCGACACATGGAGCCCCAAATATGGCCAACCTAGCCAGATTTGCACCATGCCAAGAAGAATGTGGTCAGGTTCCTGAGGCCTATGTGGATAAAGCACTTAAGGGAAAAGAAAAGTTCATTTGGAGGAAGGTTTCATCAAAGAGGTGGTATTTGTACTAGATTTTTTTTCCCCCCTGGTACTGGGGATTACACTCGTCCTTGAACATGTAAAGGCAAGTGCTCTGCCACCTGAGACACACCCCTAGCCCTTTTTATTTTATTTTGAGACAGGGTCTTGCTAAGGTGCTGAGGCTGGCTTCAGACTTGTGATCCTCCTTCCTCATCAGCTGAGATCACAGGTGTGCACCTCTTCTTCATCTTCTGCTGGGTTCTGAAGGGTGGATAAGGTCTAGGCTGGTGGGAATACCCAGACAGGCATTCTAAGCAAAACTGAACTTCACCTTGAATCCCCTCACTTCTTATTCTCCCCTACTTGCTTCTTTTCTCCTCATGAGCTCTCCCCTTTCCTCTGCCAGATGCTGACACAGTGGAGAGGCAATTTGCCCCATCCCATCTGGGCACTGAACAGTTCACTTCTCACTCCCCCGTCCCCCTCCCCCATCCCTCTCTCCCCCACCATTGTGAGCCCAGTGTGATGAGGCTGGGTTTTTCAAGGGCTCCTTCCTACAATATCAACTGATCCTCCAGGATGGCTCTGGGATGTGGTGTGGGTTTGTGATTGAGCGGGTCGGGAGGGAGGCTAGAGGTGGGTGGCAGGGGGTCCCTTCTCTGGGCATGCTTGGGTAGATAAGGATGAGCTGGTTAAAGACAGTGACAAAGCCCAGGGAGGGAGGCTGGGGGAGGGCTCCCCAGGGTGGGAGGTTTGAGGCAGCTGGGGCACTGGGATGCTCACCTCCCACCTTCTTGGGTCTGCCCCCTCCCTGGCCAGGTGTCCCTCCCCTTGCTCCCCACACCAGGGCGGACAGGTGGTGGCTGCAGAGTGGCTGGCAGGGCATCTGGTGAGTTCCCAGTCCCTCAGAGCTTCCCACCAGAGTCCTCCAACCCAGCTGGGGCAGTGCTGGCCTGGGGCTGGGCAACCAGTGAACCCAGTGTAGGGACAGTATGGAAAGAGGGCATCGCAGTGGGTGGCCGTGGGTCCTGACTTTGGTGCAAGATGGAGTGTCACCTGTACTGTTTTAGGAGTTGAGACATTTACTCAGCCTCCAATCTCCAGTTTCCTTATCAGTAAAATGCAGATCATTCCCCTCCTCCCTCCCTCCTTCCCAGCACATGCTGAATAAATGGCCGATGCTGCTATTATTACTATGAGGTTGTTGTTGGCGACAGGCTGGCCGAGAGAGGATGGAGGCTGCGCCCCGGCCCCCGTGCCCCTGGGTGCCCCTGTCCTGGCTCCTCTTTGGCTCCCTCCATCTCAGGCTGCTTTTACTAAGCTTCCTGCTTCCTGACCCTTGTTCTGGATCTTCGTCTGAGAGCCCCCAGAGGGTCCCCTCATGTCCTTAATTGAAATTCTTTTGCTTGGCAAAATCATCAGCACCTAATGTCCCATGTCACTGCTGGGTCTCTGTCTGTAGACATCTCGCTCCTCGGAGCTGCTCAGCCACCCAGGGCAGCTCCATCTGGCCAAGAATGGCCACAGTTGGGGGCAGGGCCAGGGGGGGGGCGTGGATGACAATTTGCTTACAAATTGTAAGCAAAGATGAAGATGAAGGACTCCATGACCACCCCCAGCCCTTTCTACCACATGGACGTTCATCCTCCCTCCTTGACCCCGCCGAGGCTCCGTCATTCTCAGCATTAACGTGGTAACCACCTCTGCAGAGCAGGACCCTGAACCCAGTGAGAAACTGAAGTCCCCCCACCTGGTGTGGCTCAGCCAGAGTTCGACTGAGTTGGTGCTGAGGTCTTAAGGCAGGGCCAGCACCAAGTCAGGGCCAGGGGGAGGTGAACTGGAGAAAGATTCCCAGTGGAAACCAGGATGGAAGGAGAATTTACCCCAGGTATAGGAGTTCCCACACCGTGGGCCCTTGAGGCAGGGCTCCTTCCCTTGGGCAACACCAGCCAGGCCACTGCAGCCCCCAGGCCTGGCCCCAGCACCAAAGGAACATCCCGAGCTGCTTGTCCAAGTTTCTCTCCCAGCCTGGCCTAAGGGCAGCTTTGGCCACCCCCCAGGATAAGACAGACAGGGGCAGGCGGTGTTACCAGCTTGCCCAGCCTCGTCTAGGACAAGAGACTTTGTTTAAGGGAACCCAGAGCTGGCCCAAGGGAGGAGAGAGAGAGAGAGAGAGAGAGAGAGAGAGAGAGAGAGAGAGAAGAGCCCCCCCCTCGCTACATTCCTGCCACCTCTACTCCAAGAGATGTGTCTTTTACCATGAGCTGAGAGAGAGAGAGAGAGAGAGAGAGAGAGAGAGAGAGAGAAACCCCTTTGTTGGTTGCTCTCAGCACTTCTGGGATCCACTGGCATTTCCACAAAGAACTTCCATAAATACTAAGGGAGAACAAAAGGGAAGTAATTACAGAAAATACAAACAGCACGAAAATAGTCAAGTTTCTAAAGTACAGGTTTCTCAGCCCCAGACAACCACCCTGGAGCCCAGGAGGCTGGCCTGCCTTTCCTGCAGGCTCCTGGCCAGGCCCACCTGCTGCTGCCCGTCGGCTCCTGCCAGGCTGGGGCCAGGCAGACGCCCCCTGCCTGCCAGCTCCAGCTTCTCATCTGAGAGCGTGCCTCGCCACAGCTGGCCACCTGGGCGGTATGTCTGACACTGAGTGGGTGCAGGTGGAGGCTCTGACTACCTACCTCATGGGCACCTGCTGATACAGGTGGCACCCCATGTCCACCCTGGGCCTTGTCCCTTGCATGTCCCCGTGCAACCACGCCTTCACTGTTGTGGTGGACATTGTGTAGGAGTTCTGACTCCCCGCCACCCCAGATCTGCCCTGCTCACACACAGGGGCAATGGCAAGCACATGGCAATGATTTGTCCCATGTGATCCAACCCCCTGTTAAGGCTGATTGGGTTAGAACAGGCACCTGAGCCAAGCTGACTAGCCAGACCCAGTGCTTGGGTTGTGGGAGTCAGGGCTCAGGAGAGTCTCTGCGTGCAGTTCTTCATCTATTTCACACAGATGTGGAAGCCACAGAGGTCATCTGGAGTCTTGAGTTCTGCCCAGAGAAAGAAGCAAAGCCATGTGCAGGGAGAAGCAGAGGGAGAGATCATGAGCTGGAATTCCCAGTGCCTGCTGGCTTTCCTGGGAGAGTGTGGAGGCTGGGCCACACTCATGCCCTTGGGTGCTACAAGACACTTCTATGTCCTTTTAGTAAATTGCCACGTTTTACTTAAGTGCTAGTTTGAGTGACTTGCAACCCCAGAGTCCCAACGCTGTAACTGGGACAAACACGATAGTGCAGTTGGGGCCCCAAGGGGACAGAGCTGGGCACTTGCCAAGGACTCGGAGGAGCAATGGAAAGGTGCACCTCAGTTCCCAGCTGTTTGGGTGGAAAGGCTGGGAGCCCTTGAGTGAGGCAGGGGAGAGCCAGTCAAATATTGCTAACAACTTACAATCAATCAATTACCAATTGGTCCAAAAGGGGACTCTGACCCAGAGGGATTGCTTAGCCCGAGTCCTCAGCTTTCCTTCTAGTATCCCATCTTCTGGCCAGCAACCCTGTCCCCATCCCACTGCCTCTATGGCAGTGCAATGCACCACACTGAGTCTGAAACCTCAGTTTGAGCCCCAGCTCAGCCACTCATGAGCCTTGTGACCTTACACAAGTAACGTCACCTCTCTGACCTTTGCTTCTCTTGTCCAAACAATGGTGGCTGTAACCCTTTAACACTTGTGCAGGGTTCCTCCCACCTGTGCCCTCCCTCCTTCCACCCCCACCTCTCTACCCCTTCTTCTCCTGCCCAGGGCTTGCATGTCCAGCAACCAGTGCAGCAAACTCTGACCCCTTCCCATGGTGGCACTGGTGTGTATGGAACCTGAATCGCACCTTGGGTTGCAGTGCTCACCCAGAGCCAGCTTCAGACTGAGATCTCCCAGGGGGTACGCATCCTGTCCCCTCTTCCTCCTTCTAGATCCTTCCACGTGCCCAGAACAGTGCCAAGCCCAAGTGGGTGCCTGGAGGAACCCTGTCTTGTTCACTTCTCCCTGACCTCCCCATTTGGGCTTTCCCTGCCCTGTCCCGGCAGGGAGGACAGCCCAGAGCCTACATTCTTCACTAAACCAGAGTTTTGGGTCCTCCAGCCACGGGAAGGTGCATTTCTGGCTCTTTCTTCCCCACGGGCCCATCCTCCCTCCCTTGCACACTTCTCGCTGTGAGGGAGGGGGCGGGTGTCTCACCTGAGCCGGCCACTACCCCCACCCCCTCCATTCCAGCGGGTTCCCTCCCTTCCTCTCCTGCTCCTGGCACAACCTCAGAACAGCGTTCTCCCTCCCATCGCTGCCATCCGTAGTCGCCCCCTCGCTTCTCCCAGCCTTTCTGTTCCCAGACTCGCTCGTCTCCCCCAGGCAGCTGGGAGAAGGGCGCCTTCGATTTCTCTATTCAGTCTGAGGCACAGCAATTTTCTGCTCGCCCGTAATTAGGGGAATTTTAAGCAAACTCCCCGACGGATGATTACAGCAGGTTCAATCCCGGCTCCTTTGATCAGGGAAGAATGGGGACGTTGTTGGAATATTCCTCGACCTGCTGGCCAGACAGGCTCGGGAGGCACGGCTGGCTCTCGGGCGCCCCCTGGAGGGCTTTGAACTTTCGTCTTGGCACCTAAGTGGCCCTGGGTGCTGGAGTCTCCCTCCGTGGGGAAGGACGGAGTTCAAATCCTGTTTCATTAAGGACTATTCCAGATGTGGCTTCTCTGGATTTGGGCCAATATCTGGACTCAGGATTAGGGCTGGAGGTGTGACGTGAGCGGCTTGGTGTTAACAAGGTAGTCTCCTAGGGCTACTGTGAGTGGTTGAGCAGGTTGTACGCAGGGCCCCCAGGGGACGTCATCCCCATGGTAGCTTATGTGAATGGGGACTCTGCATGACTCACTTGGCAGCTTGAACCTGCCTCCACGAAGCTTGAATGACTCCTTTTCTACAATATTGGAGGAAAAGCTGCCTCCTTCGAGTTGAAAGGGCCTCTTCTCCATTGATCTCATTTCCCTAGCCAGGTGTTCCTGCCGAAAGCAGTGCAGAATAATAGGAAGGCCATGGTCATTGGAGCAATTGGACCAGGGGATGAATTCCAGTACAACTGTTTCCTGCTGTGTCACCTTGGGTTAGTGAATGAACCGCTCTGAAATTGAATATCCATTTTAAAGGATTATTTTGAAGATTAAATAAGAAACCGAATGAAACATTGCTTGACCCCCAAAAGGTGCTCAGCAAATGTCACTCTGGTTTTCCTTTCTCTACCCACTTCTCACATTTCCTCTTAAACATTATCACCCGACAGGGCTAACCCTATTTTCCTCTGTCTGTTCCCCAGTCCCAGGTCCCCCCTCAAAACTGTGCCAGAGAGCACACTGGGTGTATTAATAGACTACTAATGCCTCCAGCATTCCAGAGCCGTGGCCTGGCTTTCCCATAGGTTAATTAGGCCGTATTTCAGGATAATTACGACTGTATATTCCTACACTAATTAAGTGGCTTTAAACCATCTCCACAATGCAGATCCGTGAATCATAACTAAGCCTCACCACCGAGTGCCTCTGCCAGCCATGGAGCCCGCTCCCAGGCACAGGAGAGGCTGCGCTGGATCCCTGGGCTTGAGCAGGACGTGTTTTTCTAGGATCATGTTGGGATGATTCCTAATGAATACTGGATGAGGCATTGCACCGCTCCTCTTCTGTTTTCACAAGGAGAAGAGAAATAAGATGTTGATGCGGGTTTATTCCCTTCTCCCCCGCTGAGCGGATTTGAATGGATTGGGGGGGGATGCAGGTGGGGAGGGTGGGGGTAAGGCGCACAAGCCAGGATGCACGGGTGAGTGTGTGTGTCAATCCACCAGGAGTGTTCGTGAGGCTGTGCGTGCCATAGCTGTTGCCCAGTTAGGTCTGACATTAGCTGGCACAAGGAACACAAATGCACCCCAAGATACCGGTGGCTGGATCGACCTTCTCATTCCTGGAGGTCTGACTTGATGTGTCTTGGAGGGAAGCTGTTCACACCGCAGCATCAGCCAGCCCTTCTGACTCACGTCACTGCCAGATTGAGTCCTGGAGGGGGCATTGAAGTCACCGACAGAAGATCCAGTTTGGGCTCTTGGCTCTATGACTTGCTGGTTACCTTAAGAAAGTCATTTGGCCTTGGGGTCCTTATGTGGAAAATGAAGATAACAGCCAACGATCCCTTAGGACTGCTGAGAAGATTTAAAAAGGCAACAGGATTGTGCCAATGCCCCCATATGAGAAGGGTTCTGTGGAAAGAGCCATATTTCCTGCCAGGGAAGTTTGATGACTCTTGGGCCCAGCATAGTGGATCCATATTCAGGAGGCCATAGAGGTCCCTGGGGGGCGGGAATCCGGCACCTCACTCCAGCAGTCCACCGAGGTCCCTGGATGCTGTTTCTCCTTAGTGAAATCACAAAGCTCTTCTTACCTCGTCCATCGCAGGAGCTTGGAGAGGACACCTCAGTCCTGACATGATGGCAGATAGAGGCAGACATGCAGATGTCAGGAAAAGAACATCCCTGGACATGGTCCCAGGCCTGGGGTCCTTGGACTCTTGGCCCATTTGGCTCCCTCTTCTTTCCTCCTGTCCCTCTGCTCCCTGCAGTCCCTCTTCCCCACCTCTCTGGGGACCAGCAGTCAGGCATGGCATGTGCATGTGCGGGGACCTGTCCTCTCTCTTGCTCGCTTTCCGTGGAGAGAAGGCTGCAGGCATTTAGAGTAAGACGCTAATCAAATAAGGACAGGTAACAATACACCGACATCTGTGGAAGCCACGGAAATCCTCGGCTGTCCTCGGCAACAGGACAGGGAGCTGGGGAAACGGGAAGGAGGCAGCATTTATTTAACCTGGTTGTCACACACAGCTCCCGGCGCCTCTGACAAGTGAACATCGTGTGAAGGTGCAGATAAGCTCGACTGGAAAATTGACAGCAAAGAAGGAGGAGGCCCCTGCTCTCCACTGCTGTGGCCTGTGGGTTATGGCTCTATTAAAACATAGGGAGGGGAGAGGCAAATGAGGTTCCCCCTGTGCATACAGGGAAGGAGCCTGTTCCCCTGAAAAGGGAGGGAAAGTCATTAGGTTAGCAGGAGGTTAGTGCTCAGAGCAGGCAGCCAGGTGAATTTAGATAGAGAAGAGAAACTGCATTCTTGGTAGAGATGCCAGGCAGATCCAAGGTGGACTTCCTGCTATTTGCATTAAGGGAATTGAGGGATGGCAGAGCAGGGGGCAGAGGCTCAGCACAAAGGAGTGTTGACTGAGCCGGTGGCCATATGGTGCCCACAGAGCTGTTTGGCAGTAATAATAAAGCCTGTGGGAGATCTCAGCTGAGAAGGAGACTCTCTGCAGGAGTGGGAGACTGGGCACGGACCAGGGGAGCACTGAGATAAGGATTGGAAACAGCAGGTCATGAAATACTTCCAGAGTACGGAGTCTGGATCCAGGGTAGCCCAACTGAAACCGCTCCCTGTGCATGTGACCCTCACACTCACTTCTTGTGCACAGGAAGGCATGTACAATAGGCATTTAAACACTTGCACAAGCCCATCTGTCATGCACACCCCATGTTATGGAATAAATGTGTGTCCCCCTAAAGTCATATGTCAAAGCCCCAGCCTGCAATGTGATTCTGTTTGGAGGTGGGAGCGTTGGGAGGTGATTAGGGTTAGCTGAGGTCACCAGGGTGGGGTCCTCATGATAGGATTAGTGCCCTTATAAGAAGAGATAACTAGAAAGCCAACTCCTCTCTCTCTTTTTTGTCTCTCTCTCTCTCTCTCTCTCTCTCTCTCTGTCCATGCTCTTGGATAGGAGAAGTCCATGTGAGCCCACAGCAAGAAGGCAGCTGCCTGCAAGCCAGGAAGAGGGCCCTTACCAGGCCCTGCCTGTGAGGGCACCCTCTTTAGGTTTCCAGCCTCTAGAACTGTGAGAAAAAAAAACATTTCTGGTGCTTTTTCCCCCTTTGTACTGGGGATTGAACTTGGGGGCAATTAACCACATTTCCAGACCTTTTTTATATTTTATTTAGAGACAGGGTCTCATTGAGTTGCTTAGGCCCTCACTAAGTTGCTGAGGCTGGCTTTGAACTTGCGATCCTCCTGCCTCAACCTCTCAAGCCCCTGGGATTATAGGCATGCGTTTCTGCGCCCAGCCACATTTCTGTTGTTTAAGGCACCCAGCCTGTGGTACTTTGTTAAGCACCTCTAGCAGACTAAGATGCCCAAGTAAACATACATTAATGTAGTTAGGAGAGAGAGGTCCTGGCTAGACCACTCATTCAAGGTCACAGTTAGCCTTGGGTAAGTAACTGTACCCTGCTGAGCTTTGGTTTTTCTCATCTACATGAGCAGAGCTCACTATCCTTCCTGATTCACTTCAAAGAGCTCTCATGAAATGAAACAGAAGAAAGGATAGGAAATCCTTCTGCAGTTTATAAAATCTGCTCTGGTTGTGTGGCCCAGGGAGGGTTGGACTATCACCCTGCCCAAGCCTGTCCTGATGGAAGACTGGGTTTGGAGGTGGGGTGGTGACTCGTGGCAGCTTTCTTGCACCAACATTCAGCCCAGAGGGGAGGAGGAGGATGAGTGTGCATACTCCTCTCTGTCCTCCACGCTGGTCAGTGCCAAGGGCTGGGGCAGCGGCTCTGCTTCTGTCTGGCCCAGCAGCTCCAGTGCCCGCAGCTGTGGTTCTTTCAGGATGGGAGTTGGCCTTCTCTTTCTGAAGGGCTGTGGGGACTAGAGCCAGATGTTCCAGAGGACCAGGACTCCACCCCAGAGAGAGCAGGCAGAGCCAGCTAGGAGTGCTGGCCTAGGTCCTGGCTGTGCCTGGGAACCAGCTGCCACCTAAGTGTGGCTGGACAGCCATGCCCAGGGTTGAGGGCTGCTTTGCTGTTGTGTGGATTGAGCCTGGGGATTGGGGAGCTTAACCCTGTACCAGATCATGGTTGAATGGTGTCTGTGGATAGGGAATAGCTCGGGATGCCTTCCTCCTAACTCTGGGCTGTACATGGGAGGAAAGTGGGGAGGGCAGAGAGAATAGCCCCAGCACTGGCCTTGCAGTGGGCTGGCTGGTCACCAGCACTCTGAGGAGTGCCATGCTGTCTTTGGTGCTCCAGAGAACTTTGTCCTCCTGGGCCAGTGTCCAGGTGCTCTCAGCAGAGTGTTGGCAAGGTGGAGAGCGGCAGAGGGAACTTCCTCCCACCTCCTGTCCACCAATGAGGGGATAGGGGAGTGGTCCCCTGGAACCATCCTGGGAATGGCCTTTCCCAGCAATCTTGCTTCCTCAGTAGTGGCAGAGAGATCAACTGGGGTGAGGACTCAGCTCTGGGGGGATAGTCAGTACAACTCAGTGCTGCAGTGCAGAGGACGATAAATAAGGGCTCAAGAACTCTCGGGGATAAAGAAAAGGAATAGGAAAAAAATAAGAGATGTGGACGGCAGGAAGGAACGTGCAACGACTTTCTGAAGGAGGTGAAATAAATAGAAAAGAGAAAATATTTGAAGAAACAGTGACTCAAAAATTTCCAAAAATAAGCACATAAACCCTCAGATAGAAAAAGTTTGGAGAGTGCTGACAAGATAGAAAAGGAGAAACTCATAGACATTAGAGTGAAATAAAAAGAAATTCTTCATACATGATTGTTTAGACCAATTTTAGGTTTGTAAGCAGGAAATAGAGCTTCTCCATATCTTCTCTGCCCGTCCCACTTCCCCCACAGTCCACATGCCACAGAGTGGTTCAGTTTTACAGTGGATGAACCTACATTGACACATCATTACCATCCAAAGTCCAGAGTTCAAGTTTGAGCTCACCTGAGTTCTCACAAGTGTATAATGACACATAGCCAACATTATAACATCACACGGAATCATTCACTGCCCTAAAAATACTCTGTGCTCTGCTCATTCATCCCTGCCTCCCCACCTCAGGCAAACATGATCTTTTAACCGTCTCCATAGTTTTGTCTTTTCTAGAATGTCATAGAGTTGGAATCAAAGGTGTGCAGTCTTCAGATAGGCTTCTTTCACTTAGCGATATGCTCTCAAGATTCTTCCGTATCTTTTCACGGCTTGCTAGCTCATTTCTTTTTAGCATTGACTAATAGTCCATTGTCTGGATGTACCACAGTTTATCTAGTAGAAAGACATCTTGGTTGCCTCCAAGATTTGACAATTATGAATAAAGCTTCTGTATACAACTGTGTGCAGTTTTTTTTTGTGTGAATGTAAGTTTTGACACTTTGAGCAAACACCTAGGAGTGAGGTTGTTGGGTAGTATGATAAGGGTATGTTTCATAAGAAACTGTCAAGCTGCCTTCCAACATGGCTGCCAGTATGGTTTTGCATTCTGCCTGCAATGAATTAAAAGTTCTTCTTACTCCATACCCTCACCAGCTTCTGGTGATATCAGTGTCTTGAATCTTGACCATTCTCACAGGTATTTTCATTTGTAATTCCTTCATGACCTGTTGTAGGTTATCTATTTTTTTTTTTTTAATACTGGGGATTGAACCCAGGGGTGCTTAACCACTGAGCCACATCCCCAGTCATTTTTATTTTTTGAGACATGATCTCACTCAGTTGCTTAGGACCTTAATAAATTGCTGAGGCTGGCCTTGAATTGTGATCCTCCTGCCTCAGCCTCTTGGGTTGCTGGGATGATAGGTGTGCACACCACACCCAGGATGGATCGTCTTTTAATATGCTTATTTTCCATCTATATATCTTCTTTGGTGAGGTGCCTGTTCAGATCTTTAGTCTATTAAAAACAAAACAAAACAAAACACAAAAACAACCCAACAACAACAAAAACCAAAACCAGGATGTTGGTTTTCTTATTGTTTTTCCTTTTAGTTTCACTGCCCCACCCCCACCAGGTACTGAGGGTGGAACCCAGGGCCTTGGGCATGCTAAGCAAGTGCTCTACACCCTCAGCCCTTGTTCTTTGCATATTTTGGGTAACAGTTCTTTATCAAATATGTCTTTTGCAAGTATTTTTTCCCAGCCTGAGACTTGACTTCTCTTCTTCTTGACATAGTCTTTGCAGAGCAGAACTTGTGATTTTAATAAAGTCTAGTGTCTGAGTTCATTTTTGTCCTCCTACAACATAATACTTTCAAGTGGGTAATTTGTAATGAATGGAAATGATTCTGAGGCTGGGAAGTCCAAGATAGAGGGGCTGCATCTGGCGAGGGCTTTTCTTCTGCATCACAACATGGTGGAAGAGAGAGCATGTGGGGCTCTTGTGGCCTGAACTGTGGGGGCAACCATGGGGGGAGCACTTTGAACCTAGGATTTTGTCTATAGCTAAACATTAATTTAAATGTAAATACAAAATAAACACATTCTTGGGCATAAAGACTATGTGAAATGTATTCTAGCAAATGGAAAAAAGTAGATTTGAAAGACAGACATAAGAAAAGAAAAATAAGATTGGAAAAAATATATTAAACTTCACTGATACTTGAAAAAATGATCAATATATATTACAGCCTAGAACTAAAGTCCAGATAATACCAACATGATAGGAGTCAAGAGAGAGAGGAGGCAGGGTGAGACCAAAAGAATAGACAAAATATCCCATGCACATGAAAAATCAATACAGCCAAAAGCTCTTGAATTAAAGACAAAATCTTAAGAGAAATTATGAATTAGGAATTATGTTCTCTGTGTAAAATTTATTTTTATTTATTTTACTTTTTTATTTTTGGCGTGGGGATTGAACCCAAAGGTGCTTAACTACTGAGCCACATCCCCAGACTTTTTTATTTTTTTTATTCTGAGACAGGGTCTTGTTAAGTTGCTGGGGCTGGCCTTGAACTTGCAATCCTCCTGCTCAGCCTCTCAAGTATCTGGGATTATAAGCATGTGCTCTCATTCCTGAATCTCTCAAATCTCTACGTCAAATTTATGTAATACAGCTAAAACAGTACCAAGTGGAAAATTTATAATTTTAAAATACATTTGTCAGAAAACAAGAAAGGCTAAAAATGAATTAAAGAGCAGTAGAGAAGACCTAAATAAACAAGAAAGAAGGATATAATAAATATAAGAGAGAAATTAATGAACAAGAGCAGCAAAAACAATGTAAATAATTAGTGAAAATAAGTTTCTTTGAAAAGACTCATAAAACAACACTTTAAAAATGATGAATTAGCTGGGTGTGGTGGCTCATGCTTGTAATCCCAGTGACGGGAGTGGAGGGGGGGTGCGGCTGAGGCAGGATGATCACAAGTTTGAGACCAGCTTCTGCAACTTAGCGAGCCTTGTCTCAAAAATAAAACATAAAAAGGTCTAGGGATGTGGCTCATTGGTAAAGTGCCTCTTAGTTTTAAATTCCTACCCAAAACAAATAAAAAACTGTAAATGAGATAAATACTAAGAAAACAAGAACTTTTCATTTAACCAAACTATAGCAGTTGTACTAAGATTTAAAAATATAAAAATAATTTTAGAACAACTATAAACATATACACAACTATATATACTTGAGAACTTAGATTAAGCCAGGCGTGATGGCACACACCTGTATTCCAGTAATTTGGGTGGCTGAGGTAGAGGGATCACAAATTCAAGGCCAGCCTGGACAACTTAGACTCTATCTCAAAATTCAAAAAAACAGAAATGCCGGGGATCTAGCTCACTTGTAGAGCATTTACCTAGTATGTGCAAGGCCCTGGGCTCAATCCTCAGCACTGAAAAAAAGAAAAGAAAAGAAAAAAGAAAACCTAGATAACGTGCACAAATTTCTGAAAAAACAAATAATGCTGCTATTGGCACAAGGTAAATAGAAAACTAGCAAACATATGAATAGCAAACAAATAAAAATGGTAGTTATCGAAATTTCTTTGTTACACTGAATATCCAAAGACTTGGTCTATTCTAGAGGTATTTATAGGTAAGATCTACAAAAATTTTAGAAAAAAAGTTAATTGATACATTAATCCTGGGCAGTGTTCTGTATGCCAACCCAACCAACTGGTGTCTAACATAAACTGTTTCAAAAATAGAAAAGAGGGAAAGCTGTTCAGGGCATCTCATGGACTCGATGTAACTTGGTATAAACTTGACACCAAAAAAGAAAAAGATATTGTACAAAAAGGAAATTTTAAATCTCTTTTTTTAAAAAAATATTTTTTTAGTTATACATGGACACAATACCTTTATTTGGTTTATTTATTTTTATGTGGTGCTGAGGATTGAACCCAGTGCCTCACACGTGTGAGGCAAGTGCTTTGCCACTGAGCAGCAGCCCCGGCCTTAGGCCAGTAATATAATTCTAAATAACTTGAAAAATATAAAATATAACTATTTTATCTACACAATAATTGGATCTATATTCTTGAATGAAAAAGCTAGACTCATAAGACTATGTACTGCAAGGTTCCATTTGGAAGATTCAAGACAGGCATAATGAATCTGTAGCGTGGGAGTTGGGAAGAATCTGAATCGAGGGGGTTGGCAATATAGATGACTGGGGAATGAGAGAGAGCCTACTGCAGGGCAGGAAATGTGCAAGATCTTTGTCTGAGTGATGTTTAAATTAGAGTGTACATATGTAAAAATCCATCAAGCTGTGTATCTAGGATTTGTGTATTTGACTGATATACGTTATATTGTAATGAAAAAAAATCCTGGAAGGGATTAGTTTATCCCAATCATGTGAATGTTTTCACTATTAGAAAGTATATCAATATAGTTCATCACTTTGTAGTAGAAATGGACAAATTTTTCTTGTCAGGGGTCAGATGACAAATTTTTTAGGCTTTGTAGGCAGTCTGTCATGTCTGCCAGTGTAGTGTGAAAGCAGCTAGAGATATAAAGTAAATGAATGGGCATGAATCTTTCCAATTAAACATCTTTAAAAATATACCTGATTTGATCTACAGCTTATATTTCGTTAACCCTGATTAAAAGGAATAAAGGAGAAAAATTATATTCTTTTAAATGAATGTAAAAAAACTTTTGCTAATGTCCAACACAAATGAATGATGTTTTAGAAAAACTCTCAGGAAAATAGAAACTTTTTTCATTTGATAAAGACCAGCTAACAAAACTCTGCAGCAAACGTCACACTTAGAGAAGAATATTTTTTGGTAGGGCGGTGGTTACCAGGGATTGAATTTAGGGGCACTCAGCCACTGAGCTACGTTCCCAGCCCTATTTTGTATTTTATTTAGAGATAGGGCCTCACTGAGTTGCTTAGCACCTTGCTTTTGTGAGGTGTCTTTGAACTTGCAGTCCTCCTGCCTCAGCTTCCCTACTGCTGGGATTATAGGTGTGAGCCACCACGCCTGGCTAAAAAAGAATTTTTGATGTACTGCAATTAAGGTCAGGAAGAAGAAGATAATACCCACTATCACTACATATTGTTCAACAAAATGCTGAAGGTCCTGACCCATGCAATAAGACAGGAAAAAATAAAAATAAAAAAGATAAGATTGGAAAGTAAGAGGTAAAATAATCACTAGCTGCAGATGATATGATAGTTTATAACAAAACTCAAAAGAGTCAACAAACTTTTAAGACTATTAAGAAAGCTTAATAAGGTTGCTGAATACTAGATCAACAAATACATTTGAATACAAAAAACATTAATGCCATTGATCATATACAGGGGACAAATCCAGTACTTTTGTGTGTGTGTACTAGGGAATGAACCCAGAGGTGCTTTACCCCTGAGCTACATTCTCACCCTTCCTCCTCCTTCTTCTTCCTCTTCCTCTTCCTCTCCTCTTCCTCCTCCTCTTCCTTTTTAGACAGGGTCTTGCTAAATTGCCCAGACTATTTTGCACTGGGATTGTATGTGTGCTGCCTTGTTTATTATTTTGTTTTGTTTGGTTTTTGTATTGAGGATTGAACTCAAAGGCACTCTACCACTGATCTCCATCACCAACCCTTTTTTAAAAAAAAACTTGCCCTCTTCCTGCCTCATCCTCCCAAGTAGCTGGGATTATAGGTATGTATCACCACTGTGCCTGGCTCCCAAATTCAGGTTTTGAGGTGTGTATGTTTATATAATTTATGGGAGCTCTCTTCTCTATAAGAAAAATAAAATAAAAGTACAGATTCAAAATTAGGTATAAAGTATATTTATTTAGAAAGATAGTTCACAGTTAATTACAATAAAAAATTGTAAAGTATAATGAATAACAAATAGAAAAGCAGCTTTTAAAATTTTATTTATTCACTTTACTAATTAACTATTTGACTTAATTCTATCTTTGCATCTTTGTTTCCAGATGTCTAATGAATCAAGACAAGAGTGGTTTGGAAGGACAGCAGAATAAAATAGACATTATTATTGCTGAGGTTATATACGTGACTGCATGACCAATGTAATTCTGCAACCTGTACACTCAGAAAAATGAGAAATTATACCCCATCTGATTCAAATGTATGATATGTCAAGATCATTGTACTGTCATTCGTAACTAATTAAAACAAAACAAAACAAAACAAAAAGATAAACGTAGTCTACCTAGACAATAAAGATATATTTTATGGAAAACTAAAAAAAAAAAAAAAAAAAAAAAGACAGGAGTGGGAAAAATTTCAGGAATTATCAGAAATCATTCAGACACCAGGACACCTGGCAATAACCTAACTATATATGGAAGTGATTATGAACCACATAAATATATTCCATCAACTCCAAGCTAGATTTATCTCCTCTTACCTGGAGCTCAGATTACCTGTGATCACTCCAGTGCTGTCCAACATTTGGGCAGATGTGATGGAGGAGAACTTGGGGTGGAAATAGCATAGATTTGTGCCCTATTATTATTGTGGTTAAAATGCTCTATTTTTATGGTAACGTGGACATACTGCTAGGCCCCTCTCAGGATTCTGGAATGGAGTGAAAACCAGGTTCTAATAATAGCAGAGAAAACCACAAAAGTCCTAAGAATTAACATAACAAAGAGGGCCCAAGACCACAAAGAAAAGCAATTAAATTTCACTAAAGGCCACTAGCTGAAAAGACCTAAGTAAATAGAAATACTATATCTATGTTTGAGATGATTTAATCTTGGGAAGACTCCTATTAGCCCAAAATTAATTTCCTCCATTCGATGAAATTCTAGTAGGAATTTGAGGGAATTAAATTGCTTACAAAACTTATATAGAAGAATCCAGATCCACAAATAGCTAATCCGATTTAAAAAGAACAAAGAAACAACACTTGCTCTGCTGATAATCAAACTGATTACAAAGTCATAATAATAAAAGCAGTGTGTTACTGGCATAGGAACAGACAAATGGGCCAAGAGAACAAGTCAGAGACCAGGAAGATAAAGACATACATAAATAAATGTAATAAACAAAAACAATTCTAAGCAAACAAAACCTCACAGGAAAGCATCACAAATCAGTGCAGGAATGATGAATTATTTAGTAAAGGGGATCAGGAAAAGTAGTCTACTCTTTCAGAAATAAATTAAGTTGGACTCATACCTTTTTTTTTTTTTTTGTAGGGCTGGGGATCAAACCCAGGCCCTTGAGCATGCTAGACAAACACTCTACCACTGAGCTAAACCCTCAGCCCCTGGACTCATACTTAATGTTCTATTTTTAAAATTCAAATGGATAAAGACCTAAATGTGAAAATCAAAATTATAAACACAAATAAAAGAGGGTATATTAAAAATAACTCAGAACCTCAGAGTGAGTATTTCTTTGAAGAGATTTTTAAAAAACCTGAAAAACAACAACAACAAAAACCCCATGCAAAAACCAGAAGCACAAAATAAGTGGGTCTGACCATGTCAACATTATAGATTAATATCAAAAGAAAAAACACTGTGTAAGCGAAAGTTTAATAAGGGTAACAAGGTGAGAGCAGATACTTCTTTTAAAAGTCTAAAGTTGACTAAGATTTAATATCCAGTATATATAAAAGCAACTGCAAAGCCATAAGAAAAGCATAAGAATCCAATAGGAAATAAAAAACAAAAAGCAAGGAAGAGGATTTAAATAGCCCTTCATGGAAGTGGACCTCTGAATCTCTAGTGCTATATGAAAACTTGCTCAATCTTTTAAACACAATTAAAATAAGGCACAATTTTAACTCCTTGAATTGCAAATATTAGAAAATTGGAATCGAATCAGGTACTAGATGTCACGGGAAGAGTCCCTGGAGAGGGGGACCTCGACTCAGGATAAGTGGGGTCCTTGGCATACCTGATGGAAAAGAATTTCAAGAGTGTGAGCCAGAGACACAGACAATTTTATTCAGAAAAGAAGGTACACGTTCAAGGAGAATGTGGCTAGCTCCAAAGAGAGCGACAGCAGCTCTTTGGTGTGGAGTGTTAATATTCATGGAAGGACTGTAGTTAGGGACTGGACTAGAGGTGGAGCAGGGTGGAGTAATGCAGTTGTACCCTGTTTTTCCAGCACTTGTGCATTGCTCCGTGTTACTTTTCATAGGCAAAGGCATGGGCCAAGGGCACGGGCTAAGGACGCAGGCTGGGTTGCTCAGGAATGCTTATTTTGCATTTCAAAGGTTCATGGGCATGTCTGCATTCCGAAGGCTCATGGGCAATTCTCTTCTGAGACTCGGTACGTACCATCTTTCCTCTTCTGTAACCCCAGATTCTTATTTCACGAGTGAGGCTGTGAGCTTGCCTGGTGTCCTTCACCAGGGGACGGGTAAATAAAACAAGGGCGTTCGAGAATCAAGCAGCGGTCAGAAATAATGAGCGATCACTAGTCTCACGAGCAACCCAGAGGGGAGGAGTGTGAGACAGAAAGGACTCGATGAAGCCATTTATGCAAATTTCGAAAACAAAGACAACACTTTGCCCTTAAAGGGCACCCACATATTTAAATAACCAAAGCCCCAAACAGTAGAATGGAAGAACACTTGGACCCCTCAAATTTGACATGGGAGACGTTTCCATGCAGCTGTGTCTGGCTGCTTACCCAGAAGCCTGTGCTGCAGAAGCTCCTGCCTCTTGATGGGAACCTTGGGCTGGCGTCTGGGGGTTGAGCCAAGAGCCTGCTTTGCACGTTGCTTGGCAGTGAGAGTAAACTAAGGTTTAATGGTTGCTTTTAGAGCACAGGATGCCATGTCTGGTGTCTTCATGTCAAAACCGTTTCATCAAGATGTCACTTATCCTCCCACAAATAAGTTACAAGGCCCTGTTCTGGTAAGTCCTCTGGCTGTGGAGGGAATACTCTCCTCTCTATGAGACACCTGCCCTGTGACTCTCTGGGTTGCTGAAATGAGTCATTTTTAATGGGCACAGCAGTCTTTTCCGGAGGTCCATATTTGGAGGCTCAGGCTATGGGGTCCCAGGCCTGGAGCCCCAACCTCATCAGCCCAGGACCACCTTTTTAAAACTGCTGTCTCTGTCTGTATTTAGAAGCAAAAGATAAAAAAGAGGTAAAGTAAACAACACCCTCATTAAAAAAAAAAAGCTAAAGGATTAATAAAATAGTAGAGATCAAAACCGTAAAAACAGACAGCTCTAGTAAAAAGACAAAAAGATTGGTTGACTGGGATCATGAAAGCCAAGTGAAGTCTTTTGTCTAAATTAAAAATAACTGTGCGGAGGGGGAGGGGTACATACCCACACACCTGTCATCCCAGCTATTTGGGAGACTGAGGCAGGAGGATGGCACATTTGGGTCAGCCTGGCCAACTGGTGAGACCCCCATCTCAAAATTTAAAATTTTGAAAAAGGATATTGGGGTTGGAGTTCAGTGGTAGAGTGTTCCTGAGTTCAATAAAACAAAAACAAAACCTAAGCAGGCTGCTATTCCAATCTCAGATACTTGGGAGGCTGAGACAGGAGGATTGCAAATTAGAGCTCAGCTTTAGCTATTTGGTAACCTGTCTTAAAACAAAGAAGGGCTGGCAGTGTAGTTCAGTGGTAAAGCGTCTCTGGATTTAATATCCAGTACCAAAACAAGCAGACCCCAAACAACAAACAAACAAAAATACTAAGCTCATAAAGTAGAGGAGCCTATGATTAAGTGTGTGAAGTTTCCAGAGCTCACACCAAAGACAGAGCACCAGCAAATGCTGGGCAGAACCAGGGACCAGGATCTCTCCTTAGGCTCTGGGCCCTGGGCCAGGTACCCCAGGTCCCACCTGATGGGGCAGATCTGATGCAGCCCCTCCCACCCTCCCAGGGTCCACAGTTCTGGGCTGGGACTCTCTATTCTCTTTCTTGGGCCTCTGCTTCCTCTGGTCCCCTGGCCATTGCCAGGTGGAATCTACTGCCTCTCTTCCACCTTCCTCCTCACTGCACCTGCCCACCCAGCACGACAGGGAGATGTCAGGACTTATGGGCTCTAGTCATTCTGTTACCTCCTCGCTGTAGAACCTGGGCAAATCGCTGAGTCTCAATTCCCTTATATCTCAAAAGGGGAGAATCGCCCCAGGCATCTTTTGCACTGTGGAAATGGGAGGGATTTTTACTTTGGAAGCTCAGCCCTGGGACCCCTTCCCTGTGGAGCCTTCCAGGAGTACTTAGGCCTCTTCATTTTCCCCGACCCGTGTGCCTTTCCGCAGACTCTGAAGCATGTGCTTTATGCCTGTGATATCCCCTCTGTGCCCAGAAGAGTATGGAGGTCTTTAGTCAGTATTTAATAGATGTCAATCAATTAGAAAGTCTTGAATTATCTTTGTTTTCTCTCTTTCTGGCTAGATTATGAGTTCTTTGGAAGGTAAACCTCTTTTTTCCATTTATTCTATTAATAAACAAATACTTGAGTTGTGACCATGTTTTCAGCCCTGTGATAGGCCTGGTAGACACCAGACAGACACATTTCTGCCTCCCCAAACCTGCCACCTTCTGGGTGGGAGAGGAGGGAGGAGGCCATTAAACACCAAGGAAACAAATAGGCAAAAATAATCACATATTTTGAGAAGCGGCAATGGATACCAAAAGGAGACTGGAGGGAAAATCCCTGCGGGGTGGGAGGGTCTCCTCTGGTGGGTAGGCCTGTCTGGGGAGAGGTCATTAAGAGGACCCCAAGGATGAGGAAGATCTGGCTGGGCTGAGTGGAGCTGGGGAGGAGCATCTCTGGTAGAAATGACCGCTTCTGTTTGCAGTGACCCTGAGGAAAAGTTCCTGAACTTTCAGAGTAGGACAGGGAGGCCAGGCCACTGGGGCTGAGGGGACAGGAAAGAGGGTGAGGAGGGAGAAATGAGGTTTGAGAAGGAATCAGAAGACAAATGACAGGCAGGTCCTTGTAGGCTGGGGAAAATGTGTGGGTTTTGTTTTAGGGGCAACAAGAAGTCTTGGAAGGATTTAAAGCAGAAAAATGGTGTGATTTACTTTATACCTCTGGAGAGATCTGTAGGGGGATTAGAGGATGCTAAATAGCGCTATGAGGATGGAATCAGTGAGTCAGAATGTGAAACATTTCATGGAACAAGACCTTCTTGTGGAAGACGCTGGGGACATGAGGGAACGGAGGTGGTCCTCCATAAAAGATTAGGAGACATCAGACAAATGCAGTGGACAGGCCTGGTTTAGATCCTGATTTGCACACACCTACAGTAAAAAGGCATTTTTGAGGTGCCTGGGGAAATTTGAACATGAACTGAGCATTACGTAACAATTAAGGAGACCTGGCTCATTTTGCTAGGTGTGGTAATGGTATTTTAATTAGATTAAAGGGAAAAAGTCCTCATCTGTCAGAGATGCCTCATGAAGTATTTACAGGTGTCATAAAATGTCTGAGATTTGCTTTTTAAATCTTCAGGGAAAAAAATGCGTGGGACAGAATTATGAAATAAGATGGTCAAAATGTTGATGGTTTTTGAAGCTGGGTATTGGGTACATGGGGGTTCATTAGACTAGTTCCTGAAATTTTCCATTGAGAAGTGTAAAAGATTTTTTAAATTCCCTGGTGTGTCGTGGTGTGGTGTGTGGTGCCACTGTATGCAGTACCCCGGCCCTGGTTGTGTCAGAGGAGTGTGGCTGGGGACCATCTGTGGACACTGTTCCCTATCCCTGGGCGTGGGCTCAGCTTGCCCCCTGCTGAAGACATAGTGAGGATTGACCGTGGGCTGTGGGGTCAGGTACATCTGGAGCAACCCCCAAGTTGGCCAGTTGCTTTTTGCTTTTTTGTTACCGTTGCCTCCAGTTCTTGCCAGGAAGCAGGAATAGCTGCCATTGCTTTCCTGTGGGTTGTCACAAGCATTTGATAAAACAGTGCCTGTATAGCTCTGGCTCATTGCCAGGTGGTGGAGATTGTTCAGTTCCTGGCAGCCTTCAGAGGCATGGCACACACTGGGCTGAGGCACAGCATGACTGGGTTCCAGAACACTCTCTTGGGAATTAAGCTCCATTATCTAGAAAATTAAGGACCAATACACGTATTGAAATACACGTGTTATCATGCATGTGCACACCCCTCTGGCTGAATTTGCATGCGCACACGCATGCTCATGCATTCTTGAGAAGACGGGAGTCTGGTTTCCAGGAGGGGCTGGAGGACCAAACGGTGGAAGAGAAGGAGAGAGATACTCTGAGAAGAGATGCAGCCATGTGACCTGTGGGAAAGCCTGTGTACCCGGTGGCCCAAAGGGACTGAGGTGGCTCTGTTGAAACAAGGAGGGAAAAGGCTGGGGCAAGAGGAGCCCCTGGCTGGAAAGCCAACCGCAAAGGAAGCAGCCAAAGCCATAAGCAGCATGAAGGCCGCTGAGTTTCCCCTGGACCTGCCTGTAGTCCTCCAGCTACCAAGGGCTGGTGACCTCATGGTTCCTAGCTTCCCCCTGCAGCTCCAACCCATCTCCATTTGGTATCCACTTCTTTCTTTGTGGTTGGACCAGAGAAATACAAGCTGCCCAGGCCTCCTAAGATCTTTCCTCTCTGAAGAAGCTTCTGGAACTCTCTGAAGAAGCTTCTGGAACTCAGGTCTATGGGTAGCAGGGAGGATGTGCAGGGAGAAATCAGCACCCCTGTTTCCCAAGAAGGGAAGCCAAAGGACGTAGGGCAGAGGGGACAGACAAGCACCCTCCTTGGCCCTCCTCTCCCCTCACCCCAGGCCCAAGGACCTCAGGCTAGTTCAGTTCTGTCTTCATCACTGGGAAGGGGCTCTTAATCAGAGCCTGCATGGAGGGTGGGAGAGAGGAGACCATTCTGCCTTCACTTGTTCTATTCCAGAGAACCGTTTGGGAGATACTGCTCCTGTCTGCATCACTTTAACACCAATACAGCGCCCCCACCCCAGCTCCCAAGCTCCCAAAGCCAACATTGATTATTGCCACTTCTGAGTGGCCTCTTGCTGCTTAGGTCTGGGGAGGAGGCAATGGAGAAGCCCTGTCCAGCTTCGTCCCAGGAAAGAATAGTTTCTCTGCTGGCCCATCCCCTTTCTCCCCCAAGTTCCCCTTTAGCTTGGGAAGGAGTCCTGGTGAGGTTCCAAGGGGAGTGTCCTGGGGCCACCTCAGGAATCCCCAGGCCAAACAGGGCTGGGGACTGAGACCTCTTCGCAGAGGCCTGGAGGCCAGACAGCAGAAGCTGAGGCGGACGGTGAAGCCCGGGCTCTGGGCCTGGAAGTCAGGTGAGTCTTACTGCCTCCACCAGCAGCTCCCTGCTCCCTCAGGGCACCCCGAGAGCCCTGGGGTGTAGGAGCACTTCTGGGAGGCCCAGCAGCCTGAGAAAACCCTCCTCCTCAGGAACTCCTCCTGCAATGGGGTGAAGCTGAGTACCCCAAGGTGGGTAGCTGTGTCAGGGGAGTCTGGGGACACAGCCCAATCAACCATAGCTTTTCTTTGAAGCTCCTGTCTCATCTGGAAAAAAAAAAATCAGGCAAACTTGGTATTCTGACCACAACTCCTCCCTCTTTGTTTTAAATTACTCACCAGTGAAAAATCCTTAGCTTTCTCCTCTGAGTCTTTGAGTCAATTCATATTCCAGGACGCGTTGGCCCTGTGTCTCCAGCGCCCCCCAGAGCACCAGGGACTAGCGAGCCCGTCTGAGGAGCGCGGCTCTGCATGCTGGCACGTCCACCTGGCCACCCTGCTCACAGGCAGCAGGCTTTTTTTTTTTTTTAAACAAAACAAAACAAAACAAAATTCAGGGAGTTCTTCATCAAGGGACTGAAATGGTTTCCGAGGGCTGCCAGACCAAATGCTACCAAAACAGATTCTCTCACAATTCCAGAGGCCAGAGGTGTGACATCCACCTCTCTCAGCAGGGCTGCGTCCCTGGAAGCTCCAGGGAGGAGCCTCGCTGGCCTCTTTCCACTTCTGGTGGCTCCAGATATTCCTTGGCTTGTGGCAGTGTCACCCCAGTCCCTGCCTCTATCCTTACGAAGCATGGTCTGTGACTGTGTCTCACATCTCCACGTCTCCCTCTCCTTCCCCCTATAAGGACACAGGTGATCACATTTAGGGCCACCCTAAGTCCAGGATGCTCTCGTGGCAAACCTATCTCCAAACAGTACCAGGGGTTAGGACCTGGACATATCTTCTTGGGGGCATGACTGAACCCACCACGGGGGCCAATTCTAGCAACAGGGGTGGGTGGAGTCAGGAGAAGAAATGGAGCAAGAGCCATACCCTCCCCACACCCAAACTAAACATGGATCCATCCTGATCCAGCTCTCCCACTTCTGGGGATATATCCAGAGGAGATGAAATCAGCTTACTAAACACATACCTGCATGCCCGTGTTTATTGTGGCAAATATTCACAATAGCCAGGATATGGACCAGCCTAGGTGCCCACGAACAGATGGATGGATGAAGGCATGGGGGCACATGCCTATCATCCTAGAGGCTGAGGCAGGAGGATCATTGCAAGTTCAAAGCCAGCCTCAGCAACTTAATGAGGACCTAATTAACTCAGTGAGACCTTGTCTCTAAATAAAAAATAAAAAGGTCTGGGGATGTGGCTCAGTGGTTAAACTCTCATGAGTTCAATTCTTGGTACCTCCTTCCCCCTGGGGAAAAAAAAAAGAAAATATGATACACACACACACACACACACACACACAATACAATATTATTCAGCCAAAGGGAAGAATGAAATCTTGTCATTTTTAGCCAAATATATAGAGATTGGGAAGGGTAGGGGTGGAAGGCATAAAAGGGAGGCTGGATTTGATTGGTGCATCTGGATACATGTATGGAAATAGACACTGAACACCATTAACGTGTACAAGTAATATGTGTTAATTTTTAAAAAAATACTGAAATTCAGACAGGCTGGGTCTTTAGTTCCATCACTGACTGCCTTTTCCCGGCCAGGTGACTGTGCAAGTCATCTGGTCCTCTCTGTTATTATCTTTAAAGGGGGCATAATAATTGATGTGATTAGTTATCACACCGGATCAGGGTGAAGAGTAAATGGCCTAATGAAATGAGAGCTGGTGGGCAGTTACGAAGCTCTGTCTACTGATGTGCTAATTAGTGGACACCTTGGTCACTCACTGTGGGAGCTCAGGCCAGCCTCTTCGCCTCTCTGAAACTGGTTCCTCATCAATAAAGTGGAATGAAAATAAAAGTACCCACATTGTTGGGCTGCTGGAAGGAGACTACATGGAAGGCACTCAACGTGGAGAAAGTGCTCTGGGGATAAAAGCCACAGGTCGAGGTGGGGTCCTCGTGCAGGGAAGGACTCGTGCCAGAAGAGGCTGGTTTCTTCCTCTTTAGCAAAAAATGTCTTGGCTACCTCCAAGTCTGTGTGAGGATGGGCCAGAAGAAGAGCCACCCTGCGCAGTCCAGCGTCCGCTTGGAGCTGGGGAACGTGAGTGAGGCGGGAAGAACATGTTTCCAGATTTAGGAGGTAAAGGGAACCCTGTACTCCTGGGACCAGCTGCACCTGACAGATGGCTGGTAGTGAGCAGAATGAGCTGAGGGTGACAGCTTTCATTCTTTGGGCTCAAGCCTAGTGGGTTGCCTGTGTTCTGCAACCTGACATCACCCTGCGGAACTCTCTGTACTGCAAGGGCTCCATGCCAGGGTCTAAGGCCAGACATCTTCTGTCTTCAGACTCTGCCCTGAGCCTCAGGGACAGCTTGCCTCATGAGGGGCTCTTTCCTTCCACAGACTGTGTGGCATTGGGGTGGGGATGGGAATGGGGTACAGTCCCCCTGGACTCGGCTCCATTTTCCTGACTGGTTTCCCAGTGAATGGGCTGGAGTCAGCTCTCGGTTTCCTCTAAAACACTGCAGAGTGCCAGGAACCCCTGGATGCCTTCCAGAAGGACTGGCTGGTGAGAGACTTGTCCTCTCCAAGGACAGATGGGGGCACTTTTCGTGTCAACACCCTCTGCATGGTGAAGGACACTCCACCTACACTACCCGCTGCATTCGGATGACTGTCATCCCATGAAAAAAATCCTTGCTTCTGGGACAGCCCGCTCATGCCAGTGCCACTATGGTGACTCAGGGTGTCTCTTAAACTCCCTTTGGGCGCTGCCATCAGAGCCTGTTTACAGCAACCAGATGCTTTGCTTTACAGTCACTCCTCCTTGTTGGCCCCAAACAGCATCTCACAGCCTGATCCTTCCCCATGTGCCAGACTTGGCTCAGAATTACTCTTAAAAAAAAAAAAAAAAGCCACATCTGGTATGTTCAGTGGCCTCGTAGTCAGCCTTCTGTTATTACAATAAATACCTGAGATGAAGTGACTTGCAAGAGGAAAGGCTTCTTTTGGCTCACAGTTTGGGAGGTTCCAGTCCATGGTCAGTTGGCCCATGGCTTTGGGCCTGTGGCAAGGCAGCACACCTGGGCTGGAGCACATGGCAGAGGAGGCCCTTACCTCATTGACGGGAAGCAAAACCAAAAGGGAAGCAGACCAGGCTCCCACAATCCCCTTCGAGGGGATGCTCAATGTCCAAAGACCTAAAATCTTCCACTAGGCCCCACTTCTTAAGGGTTCCCATAGCCCTGTGATAGCACCAAGCTGAGGACAAAGTCTTTAACACATGGGCCTTCAAGGGACATTCCAGATCCAGTCTGTGGCAAGCCTATAACGCATGTCTTTGAAAATCTACTAAGTCAAGACATATTTGCTGTTTAAGGATGGGTTTGATTTTTGGAAATGATATTAGACCTTCTGAGTCAATTCCAGAAAATTATATAGGAAGAGGGGAGGTTTTTTGTTTGTTTGATAGCAGGGATCGAACCCAGGGGCGCTCAACCACTGAGCCACATCCACATCCCTTTTTATTTTCTATTTTGAGCCAGGGTCTCCCTAAATTGCTTAGGGCCTTGCCAAGTTACTGAGGCTAGGTTTGAACTTTTGACCCTCCTGCCTCAGCCTCCTGAGCCCCTGGGATTACTGGAATGTGCCACTGTGCCCCACCATAGAGGGGAGAGCTCTTGAGAGTGGTGGTAACATGGGGACTCCAGATGTGCTGGGTCACTCTGCTCACTCGGCATCAGCCCTCAGCCTGCTGTTTTGCTACTGTTATATCTCCCAGGCACCACAGCAGATGTGGCCAGACAATCCCTCCATTACTGATTTCTGCCCAGGGTTTCTCTACAGCAATGTCCCCCTCCTCATCTCAGGAGCCTTTCACATGGTTCTTCAGTGGCTTTCCAGCAGGACTGAGCCTCAGTTGCTCACAGTGGTGAACAGCTCCATTAAGAAAACTCCAACGAAGATCAGTGTCATATGCCTGTAATCCCAGCTGTTTTGAGGCTGAGGTAAGAGCATTGCAAGTTCAAGGCCAGCCTCAACAGCTTAGTGAGACCCTGTTTCAAAATAAATTTTAAAATGACTGGGGGTGTAGCTCCATGGCAGAGAGCTTGCCTGGTATGTGCAAGGCCCTGGGTTTGATCCCCCAGTAATGGGAAATTAATCAATGAATAGTAAAAAAGAAAAAAAGAAAACTCCCATTGGCCTCTCTCCTTCCGGGTTTCACTCTGCCCACCCCACTTCCTCCCACTGGAGTTTCCTAGGATCTCTTCCCCAAATAAACCACCCTCAGGAAAAGCTCTGCATTGAGGAACACGGCCAGGAGAGCTGTCCTGCTAGTCTCTTGTGAGGCTTGTGAAGGAACTCAAGGACCATGACAACAGAGCTTGAGGACAGAGTTGGGGGTCCCACGGGAGCTCATGGTGTGTTCAGGCATTACACGTGGCCCCTTTCTTTTGCTCTCTTTTTTCAAAAAGCAACTTTATTGAGATATAACACATGCCATGCAATTCGATTTTAAGTGTGCAATTCAAAGCTGTGTGGTATATTCATGGAGTTGGGCAACCATCATCTCAATTAATTTTAGAGCATTTTCATCACCCCAAAAAGAAACCTGGTGTCCTCCAGTTATTATTCCCCCAGCCCCACTGGCTCATTTCTGTTGCTATGGATTTGCCTAGTCTAGACTCTTCATGTAAGTGGAATATGTACAGTAAGTGGCGGTTTGTGCCTGGCGTTGTCTTCTTAACATACTATCTTCAAGGCATGTCTGTGTTACAGCAGGTATCACCACCTCATTCCTATTTACAGCCGAATAATCATCCATTGTTTAGATACACCACATTTTATTCATCCATCAGTTAATTGATGGACATTCCCAGTTGTCTCCATCTTTGGATTATAATGAATAACACTGCTATAAATATCTGTGTACAAGTTTTTGTGCAGATGTATGTTTTTAGTTCTCTTTGTTATACACCCAGGAGTGAAATTTTTGGGTTGCAGCTCTCCTCTTTTAATATTTAATTTTATTGTTAGATGACATAAGACATTCCCCTTGCTGTGTCACAATTTATTTTTTGTTTTATTTGATTTTTAATTGACACATAACAATTGTACAATGTGGTGCTACTTATGAACATTATGTAATCATCAACTCAGGGTAATTAGCATATTCATCACCTTGAACATTTATCATTTCTTTGTGATGAGACAGTCAAAATCCTCTCTTCTAGCTATTCTAAAATATGCAACGCATTATTGTTGACTATAGTCACCTCCTGTGCAATAAATACCAGTACTGAGTCTTCCTAACTGGAACTTAATACCAATTGACCAACCCCTTCCCATCTTCCCTGCCCTATTTCACAATTTAAAAGACACAAAAAGAAAATTCTTATGCTCTCTTCAGTGACAAACAATTTCCCACTTTAAATGTATTTTTGGAGACGTTTCTAGAATATATAAGCAGTTAAGAATGTGCTCCTTTTTTTTTTACACAAATGGTGATATACTATATACACTGTTCAGTACCTTAATTTTTTTCATGTAATGTGAAATGTTAGAGATTGCACCATGTCATTTCAAAAAGAACTCTTCATTCCTTTTATAACCATGTAGTATTTTCTTGAATAAAGTGAAATAATTTACTTAAATAATTTAGACTGTCCTCAATTAAAAGGTATTAGGTGGTTTCCAATCTTTTGTTATTACAAACAATAATACAGGAAAAACCTTGAACAAATATAATTTTCATGAGTGTAAGAAACATTTTGAGAAGGAAAGAACTCTACCAAGAGATCTGTGAATTTCAGTCTTGTCATAATGCCCATTGCCTTCTGTTGAGAGCCACAGCCGAAGGGGCCCCAGCAAACTTCCAGCTGCCAGCAAACTTCCAGCTGCCAGCTGATGATTGGCTCACAGCGGCCCCAGCAACATCTAGCTGATTGGCTCCTCTGCGGTGATGCTCATTGGGCTGTTTCCCTGCCCTTTCAGACCACGGAGCTGCTCATTGGGGGACTTTTTTGGCTCCGCCCATGTGACCCAGCCAATCGGCCTCAAGAGCAGGAGGATTGGGGGAGGTGGGGAGAAGCTTGTGTGGGAGAGAGAGGCTTGTGGAAAGCCGGTGGTGGCAGTTGAGGCTCTGAGGGTTTTTCCTGAGAGGCTGTTTTGTTTGGCGTGTGTGGTTCTAAAAATAAAGTTAGTTTCTTTTGACAAGTGGCTCCTGATTGTGCCCAGCCAGACTGCGGCAGCCTTCCACAGAGTTACTCCCATTTATTGCCTGTCTGCCATGGATGAATGTGCTTGCACATACCCTTGCCAATTTGATGGGTGAAAAATAATATCTTGGTATAATTTTCATGTGCAGTATTCTTTTTTTTTCCCCTTTAATTGTAGTATTGGGGATTGAACCTAGGGTCATTCTACTATGGAGCTATTATCCTCAACTCTTTTCAAAAATTTTGGATTTGAGACAGGGTCTCACTAAGTTGCCCAGACTGGCCTTGAACTTGTAATCGTCTTAACCTCAGCCTCCTGAGTAGCTGGTATCATGGGTATGCGCCACTGTGCCTGGCTACATGTATAATATTCTTACTATTGGTGAGTTCAAACATTCTTCATTCCCTTTTCGGTAAAATGACTGTCTATATCCTTTGCCTATCTTTCCTGTTGGATGTGGTCATTTTCTTGATGATTTGTGAGCACTTATTATCCTTGTCATGTGGTACTGGGGATTGGACTCAGGGGCGCTTAACCACTGAGTCATATCCCTTGCCCTTTTTAAATATTTTATTTAGAGACAAGGTCTCTCTGTGGTGCTTAGTCCCTCCCTAAGTTGCCGAGGTTGGTGATGAGCTCACAATCCTCCTGCCTCAGCCTCCTGAGCTGCTGGGATAACAGAGGTACCTGAAAGGTGCTTCTTACTTATCAGATAAATAAACCGTCTGATTATAAAAGAGGTGCCTAAAGCTTTTCCTAACGGGTTAAGCCTTTTGCTTTTGTGTATTATTGCTCGTGAATACCGGGTTTCCCTCCTTAAGAAGGAAGGTATGATGCCGCTGCTCTATTGAACCAGGTGTAGCTGTGTGACTTGCTCTGCTCAATCAAATGCAAACAGAAGTATGTGTGTCACTTTGGGCTGGAACTTGCCTTGCTAGTGCTTTACACACTCACTTTCCCTCTGCATAGCGATGGCTGTGGCTTCAACTTGAGAACCCCAAGTGAAGGTGGCTGTAAGACAACATGGGAACAGAGGGCCCAGTTAATCTGCAGGGGCTAGGTGGCGTGGGCAGGGATGGCATTTTGTTGCCTCAGGCCATGAATATTTTGGCCTTTCTCTTGCAGCAGCATACTTAATCCATCCTGACTGACACGTGATTTTTGCCACAAAGAAATTTATTTTGATGAGGTTAAAATGTTCAACCTTTTATTTCATGACTTCTGGGTTTGTATCAGATCTTCCTCATTTCTAGATGATAATGATGGTACCCAGTGGTACCAGAGATTGAACCCAGGGACACTTATTCCCAGCCCTTTTTATTATTTTTTTTTTATTTTGAGATAAGGTCTTACTAGGTTGCCTGTTAAATTGCTGAGGCTGGCCTTGAACTTTTGATCCTCCTGCCTTAGACTCCCTAGTTGCTGGGATTAGAGGCATACATCGTGCCTGACCTGATTATTATTTTTAACATCTTCCTGGGGTTTGTTGAAAATCCATTATTTCTCTCCCAGTTGGGCACCATTCAAGTGACGAGGGTTGTCCCATACTTTAAACAATGGAGCCTGGGGTGGCAGCTGTTTACCTTTGGGCCACCACTATAACCAGTCTCTGTGGGCTGCTGCTAAAGACTTAACTGCAGAGATTTATTTCAATCAGAAGCTTATTTTCTCACAGAAGTCCAGAGTTGGTTATTCTGGAGCTGCAATGTCAGCTCCAGGGGCATCAGAGACTTAGACTTCTACATGCTTCTGCTTCCCCCTCCTTCGACAGCTTTCTTAGACTTCAGGGCCCAAGATATCTGCTGGAGCTCCAGCCATCGAAGCTGAGTTCTAGGCAGGAAATGGGGTGGGGCAATTGCTCATCCTTTTAAGAAACTTTCCTGGAAGTCTCACCTCCATCTTCTTTCATATCTGATTGCCCAGAACTTGGTCATAGGCCACCCCTCACTTCAAAGGGATAAGAAAGGTAGTGTCTGGGGATTTGGTGTGATGAAGCTGTAGCCCCCTGATGAAGCAGGGGGATAGGGAAATTCTCCAACAGCCAGGCTTTGGGGGCAGGGCCAGCTCCAAAGAGTTCCATGGTGACAAATCCCAACAGAGGACATTACATCCTTCACCACTCCCAGGCTGTCTCCAGTTGTGGGGACTCCCTGAGGTGGCTACACCTGTGTGTGGGAGAGAACAGCTGGAAGGGAGCCGGGCCTCTTCCCTGAGCATCGAAGCCCTGGGGGCTTGGAGCCATTGAGCCCTGACTGGCACCGACTGGCTGCGGCTTTAAGTCCTCTGAACCCGTTTTTCTCACCCTGTAAACCTGGGTAACAGGATGGCTTCCTGGAGTGGCTGTGACGAGAGTAAACACCTTTGGAGGGTCTGTGGGGGCTGGAGGAGGAGGAGACAGCCTGGTTATCTGGAGCAGGGGCCTCTGCTGCTGGGGGAAGGGCTGGGGGAGGAGGGTGTGGCGCTGAGCTCCCCACACTCCCCACCGCTTCCTCATCTCTTTGGGGACTTTCACCAGCTCCATGAACCCAGGGTGGCCTGCAGCCCCCCAACTTCCTCATCGCAGCTCCAGGCCCAGGCTGGCCTCTCTCGGGCAACGGGGGGCATCACGAAGCCGACCAGCCCCTTTAATATCTTCACTGACTCCATCCTACGCCCCTAACTTTCCTAAACAGAGCTCTCTGTGCTTCCTTTCTCTCCCTGCCCCACCTCCGACTCTCCTCGGTTGCCTATTGTTGCTCAGCCCTGGTATCAATCAGGAAAGGCTAGCCTTATGTCTTGCTAACCAATAGGCCTTCGTCTAAGTGGCTTGGTCTCTACGTGATTGTTCCTTATTTTCACAAAATCCACATGACCCTCTAAAAAGCTGTCCTCTGTGATCCAACAGTCACCATGAAGAATGAGGAGAGACCGGGGGACTCGCAGTCTTCTTTTCTCTTCTGTACTTCAGACAGGGAGGGCTGCTTAGACCCATAGTCCCTTGGTGAGAGCAAGGGAGATGTTTCTGCTAGAATGAGCAGCTGGGGAGCTGGGGAATTGGGGAGCACAGAGATAGCGTGTGCAGTGAAGTCCCCATACAGAATGCAGTGACTGTGTCTGCCAAGAGCCTGCTATAGGAACCCACTACCATCATGTCCAGGTTCCTGCCTGGCCCTCAGCAAGCCCTTGATCTGGGCTGCCCAGCCCCTCCCAGCCCATGCCCGCTTCTCTCTGGTCTGAACTCCGCCCCAAAGGAGTCTTCAAAGTCCTTCCTCTTGCCCATCCTCATGGTTTTCTTCTACTCTATCAACCGTCACCCTCTCGGTCTCTAGTTCTCAGGACCCTCACCAACTTCAGTCTCCTTGAGGCCTCCTTTTGGCTCAACTCTTCCTGCTCTCCCTCCTCTGAGCTCCTCCTGGGCTTATTTTTAAACTTCTCATCCCTGTCTAGGGTAGGGAAGAAAGATAATAGTTTCTTTAACCTTCAGATGTTCTTAGTTGGAGTGGACCCCGGGAACAAAAGGCAGATGGACAAGAGAAAAACAGAAGCTGAGTAACATTCGTGTTTCATCTCTATATGGGAGACATCAGGGAACCAAGTGTTCTAGAAGAGGTGGCTGCAGATTGCCACTTACATAGTATTCTCAATAAACAACATTCAATTTTCAGAGAAGTGACAAGATAAGGGAGTCAGCCTGTGGAAGGCAAATGGTTGGCAGCTAACAGCTAGTTAAGATGGCGTGTTGATGTAGGTTCCTCGGGTGTATGAGGGTGGGGAACCTGTGTCCCCACTGGTAGAAGAGGGGCAGGAATCTTTTGTCTTTGTAAATCTACATCCTGCTTCTAGGCAGTGGTGGGGACTGCAGGGAGCTTTCCTGCATCTGCTGCCTAATTTGCTTTCAGCTCAAGAATCCTTCCTGTTTGGAGGCTGCCTTTGGAGATCAAGGGCTGTGTTCTACTGTTCTTTGCCCTCTCAGGCCCCTACTCAGTAGGGTTCTCAATTACTTTAATTTCCAAATGGTGATAAGTCACCTATTAAATTCCAGATATGGAAGGATGTGGTGGAGCACCCTGCTGTAGAAGCAGCAGCTCAGGAAGCTGAGGCAGGAGGATTGCAAGTTCAAAGCCAGCCTCAACAATTTACAGAGGCCCTAAGCAACTTAGGGAGACCCCATCTCAAAATAAAAAATAAAAAGGGGTGGGAATGTGGCTCAGTGTTAAGTACCCCTGGGTTCAATTCCTAGTACCCAAATAAATAAATACCAGGCACAAAGCTAGGTACTGGGGATTCAAAGTACAGTAAAACATGGTCCTGGAAAGTTAGAGACTAGCATTTCTATGAGCCTGCTATGTATTATGTAAGGATTAAGAAAGAGTGAGAAAGAGAGTGTCATCTTCCCAGGGTTGAATTTTGTCTCTGGTGTTAAATGAGCTAAAAGATTTTAGGCAAGTTACTTAATCTCTAGCCTGAATTTTCTCATCTTCAAACATGGTAATGACCACTGGGCACAGTGGTATTACACTTATAATCCCAGCTACTCGGGAGACCGAGGAGGAGGATTGCAAGTTCGAGGCCAGTTTGTGCAGCTTAGTGAAACCCTGTCTAAAAATAAAGAATAAAAGGGCTGGGGATATAAGCCAGTGGTACAGTGCCCCTGGGGGTTCAATCTCTGATATGTAATAATAATAATAATAATAATAATAATAATAATAATTGATGATATTTACCCTCATACTTGCTTCCTAGGACCACTATAACAAAATGGATGTCTTATAATAACAGAAATTCATTCTCTCATAGCTCTGGAGGCCAGAAGTCCAAAATCAAAGTATTGGGAAATCATATACCGTCTAAAGGGTCAAGGGAAGGATTCCTAGCTCTGTGGATCCTGGCACTCCTTGGCGTTCCTTGGCTGACAGCCCCAGCATTCCAGTCTCTGCCTCCATCTCTACGTGGTTTTTCTGTTTCTTTGTCTCTCTGTCCTCTTCTCTTCATAGGAAGCCATCAGTCCTTGGATTCAGGACTCACCCTCATCTAGTATGACCTCATCTTAAGTAATTACATCTGCAAAATCCTAGGTCTAAATAAGGTCACACTGTGAGGTTCTGGGTTGGCATGAATTTTTGGAGGATACTTAGCACCCTGCTACACCTACCTCACAAGATTATTGGAGATTTAAATGAGGTGAGGCCTATAAAGCATTTGGCACTGTGCTTGCCATAGAGCAAATCTCACGGAATGTTAGTCACTGAGGACAGCTGATTATTAGGATTATTTTATTTGCAAGTGTAAAACACTCAACTGAGTGCTGGGATGGCTAAATCTGGGTGCTTAATTGCAGTTGTAGAAATGTTTTCTCTTTTTCTCTCAGCTCCCTTTGCTGTTTTATCCTTACTTAGGCACATGCTCCCAGTGAGGTGGCAAAGCAGGTCCAGGCTTCATTTGACCAGCTGGTCAACCTTAGAGGAAAAACAGCAACCCTTGCTCAAGAATTACACAAATGTCCCAGAATCGATGCCCATGGAACCAGGCTGGACCATGAGCCTATCCCAGAAGCCATCTCTGACTAGGGGATGGAGTATCCTGAACTGGGGGTCGGGAGGAGGGTCAGCCGAAGCTGAACGGCTTGAGTGGCAGGTGAAGGAAGGATATTTGCTAAAAGAGAAATCAGAATGGTGGACCATCAGATGCCGAGCAAAACCAAAATCTTCTGGAGAGTGAGCCGATGCGGTGGCCTGCTCCTCCCACTGTGCCTGGGACAGCGTGGGAGTTCAGTAAAGGCGTTTGGAATGCAGGATGATGCAGGAAAGAACAAGTTAGGCATCAAGTAAATTGCTCAGGTAGTTTTTTTCCCCCCATTCATTACTTCCCACAGTGGCAGATGTGGAAACTGAGACTCAGTGGGTTTGTTTGTTTATTTATTTTTTGTTATACTGGAGATTGAACAAGGACATATTGAACAAGGGCTCTACCACTGAGCCACATCTCCAACCCTTTTAATTTTGAGGCAGGGTCTTGCTAAGTTGCTGAGGCTGGCCTTGAACCTATGATCCTCCTGCCTCTGCCTCTTGAGTAGCTGGGATTACAGCATGTGCCACTAAACCTGGTGCCTAGACTGAGTGATGGGTTCAAGATGACAAAAGGGAAAGGTGGTAGAGTTAGGAGTCACAGCCAGGTGGGTTTCCCTGAGTGTCTGCACTATTTCCATTACACCATGCTGCTCTGTCCACTGAACCCACAGCCAGAGAAGAAGGAATTTAAGCACACAGCACTGTGAGGTGTGGCAACAAAAGAAGCTTGTCCCTGAAGGCACCGAGGAGGAGGAGGAGGAGGAGGAGGAGGAGGAGGAGGAGGAAGGAGAGGGAGAAACTGAGGGGGATGTAGTGGTGAATCCATCCTGAGAAAGTCATCTGGGACTAGAGGAGGAGGACATTCCTGGAGCTCTGAGAGAGCCACCTAAGTGGGTGAATTCAGTGACCTCATCTGCCTGAACAGCTGCTGTAACCCTGAGAGGGAGGAGCACAGCAGGCCTCTGGGTTTCGTCCATAATTGATAATGCACATTTTATCTTTGCTAGTAGCATTCCACTGAATAAATACGCCATAATCTTTTTTTTGGGGGGGGGAGGGGTACTGGGGATTGAACTCAGGGGCACTTGACCACTGAGCCACATCCTCAGTCCTATTTTGTATTTTATTTAGAGACAGGGTCTCACTGTGTTGCTTAACGCCTCACTTTTTGCTGAGGCTGGCTTTGAACTCGAGACCCTCCTGCAGCTGGGATTACAGGCATGTGCTGCCAATGCGCCTGGCTGCCATCATCTGTTCTCCATTCTGTTGTTGATGACATCCTGTTGTTGTCAGTGTTTGGCTCTTAGGAATAAAGCCACTAACAGTCTTGTGCATTTCATTTGGTGGCCACAGCACTCATTTCTGTTGGGTGCACACAGGAGTGGAACCGTAGGGACATGCGATCTCTCCATCCCACACTGGCTGCCTCCTGTTTAAAACCCTCAGAGAGTGCAGAACCCCTGTCTGCCTTGAGTCTCTTGGCCTGGAGGCAGGGGGTTGGACCCAATGATCTCTTGAGGTCCCGCTTAGAATTCTCCCGAAAGGTTTTGGCTCCTGCTTCTACCAGCATTACTGTTTGCTTATGAAAACGTTTCCCTCGATTAGCCAAGTAATGACATCTTAAAACTGTAGAGCTAATATATTACGTAATAAAACACAGGAGCAAATCTCTTTGACACATACTGGTGATTTACTCTGCCAGCCATAAAGATAATTACATTTCAGGTTGATATATAAAAGGCGGCAGGCAGAGCTTATGAAGAATTAGCGTAGCATGGTGTCAGACCTCTCCAGCCACGTGGACCTGTTCATCACTCCTCTTGAAGCCAGTCGGCGCTGCCTAGCAACTGGCCACCACTGCTGTGGGAAGTGGCTAGTTGCACTGAAGGCCAGGTAAAGAGGGCCCAGGTTGGGGTGCCAGCATTTATTCCTACAGGCAGCTCTGTGACATAGCAGGAGAACATTCTGGCCTAGACATGGTGGGCATCCTGTTACTGATTTTCCACCCCCAGCCTTAAGCAACTCGACCAAATATTCTCTGGGAGACAAGATGCTCCCCAACTCCTTGCTCTATTGCTGGAAGAGGTTTATAGTGAATGCTCTGAACATCTAGGGCTAATTTTCCAAAGCAAGTGTCAACTCTCTCAGTCTTATGAGTATCAGTGAAATGACAAGAACAAGGGACAGAGTATTTGCACTGGGGCTCAGAAAACAATACCCCAAAGTATGACGCTTTGGTCTGCTGATTACTTCAAACTGAAAGAGCTCAGAAAACAGCAAATGCAGGACAGGTTTCTCTGAAGCTTCCCTCTCTTCCTAGCAGCAGAATCCTCCAGGAGTATATTCAGTTATTGTGAATCCCTTTCCCAGATGTCAAATCCATCGGTGAGACTGATGGGTAAGGGGTGCAAGGAAGTTTCCCTTGCTCTCTGCAGGCTTGCTGCAATAGACTAACAGAGACAAATTAATTAGTAGAGCAGATTTATTAACGTGCAAAATGTGAGGAGGGGGAGAATCACAGGACAGGGTTAAATCACAAGAGTGTGACATCTGTTAGCCCCAAATTATTCAGAAACTTGTGTACTCCATTTCTGCAGAGGAGGCGAAGACTGGGGAATGTAAATGATATTGAGGGGTCTAGTAAATGATGCTTAAGGGAACTTAATGAATTTGTGGACCATAAAACAGCCGGGACAGTGTGTTTGGCCTACCGAAAAGATGATGATTTGTAAGTGATTCTCTGTGGGATCTTTGAGGACAATGATATGTGACAAAAGTCTCTTCAGCTGAGTTGACAGACTCCCATCTTTTTTCCTGTGACATTTCATGAAAGCTTGAGGAAGGGATTGGAAGTCATTCTTTCTTGTTGGTGACCCGGACTTTAGGCAGATAAACAGACTTTGCAGAAAGCTGTCCCCTGCACTGGGGTGGGGGTTGGGGGGGATGGAGAAGATGAGATGGGGAAGGTGAGAGGGAGCTGGATTCTGAGGTGTGTCAAAACCACAGTCTTGCCAACGCCGTGGCACACACCTGTAATCCCAGCGGCTCAGGAGGCTGAGACAGGAGAATTGCGAGTTCAAAGCCAGCCTCAGAAACCACAAGGTGTTAAGCTACTCAATTGAGACCCTGTTTCTAAATACAAAATAGAGCTGGGGATGTGGCTCAGTGGCCAAGTGTCCCTGAGTTCAATCCCCGGTACCAAAAAACAAAACAAACAACAACAACAACAACAAAACCCAACCAACCAAACAAAAAACCACAGTCTTTGGGGTATCCTCTGCTGAGCCCCAACAGGTGCACATCATAGGAAGAAAGATTAGAGTTGACAACATGTCCAAAGCCCAAAAGAACTTTGTCACAAAATATCACTTGTTCTTCTGGCCCGTTCATCTTTCCTAAGAATTATTTACCCTCCCTCTAAATTCCTGACATGCCCTGTTCCCTCCTCCCCTGCGAGAGGATACAGAAGCCTCTAAATCTCGCTGAGTTACTGGGTCTTCGATCTCCTGTGATACCCCATGAACATATAAAGCGTCTGCCTTTTCTCCTATTAATTGTCTGCTATGAATTCATCTTCCTAGACTCAGATACAGACCCACCAGAAGGTAAAAGGGGGATTCTCTGTGACCCATCTTGGCAACTGGGGCTGCCCTGGTGCCACTGACTTCCAGGAATCCCTTCTTGGTGTTCCCTGCTGCCCCAGACCAGGAGGCAAAGGCCCAGAAAGAGATCGGGACTCTGGGTGGATCTCAGGCATCTGTATCCAAACTCCCTGCTAGCTTAGAAGCAGGAAACCGGGGAACAGAGAGTCCGCTTGGCCCTCCAGACTCTGCAAAAGAGGAAAAAGGCCTTTTCCTTCTACTCCTTTTAGTCTCCTAGGCTGGGACCCTTGTAACAAAAGGCGATTAACAAGAGAAAAACAATGCATACACTTCATGCATACCTAGGAGGCCATGCTAGTTAGCTTTCTATCATTATAACAAAATACTTGAGAGAATCAATTTATAAAGAGAAAAAATTTATTTTGGCACTGTTTTGGAGGCTCCCGTTCAGACTGGCCCTGTTGTTCTTGGCCTGTGGCGAGCCACATGTCATGGTGGGAGTGTGTGACAGAGCAGAACTGCTCATCTAGTGGCCAGGAAGCGAAAGAGAGAAAGAGAAAGGGTCCTAAAATCCACTTCAGGGGCACACCCCCCAATGACTTAAGGAGCTGTCATGAGGCCCCACTTCTAAAAAGTTCCACTACCTCCCAGTAGTGCCACCCTGAGGACCAAGCCTTGAATATACGGAACTTTAGTGGACATCCAACGTCAGAATTATAGCAGATGCCCTGGAAAACATGAGTAACTCTCCAAGTGGTGGCTTAGAATTCAGATTGAAATGTCATCTTCAGCAGAAACAAGAAAAGGGGACCCCAGTAATGAGGGGGTGACCCCCCAAAATACAGTGCACATGGGTTAGGTTTGTTACACAGATTAAAGTTGGCGCCTTCTCCACTGATAAGCTCTCTGATGATTCAGAGTCTCGCTTCTTACAAGGAGACACTTACAAATAGAGATTTCCTTTATAGATGTAAACTTCCCTTACAAAAGGGCACCGGCTCCTCTGTTTCAGAGCTTCCCATGTCTGCTGCTTCTCAAAATAATCAGCTCAAAATACTTCTGATGCCAAACAGGCATATTTTGGGGTGGGATATTCTGGTCTGCTATAGTCATATTCTGGGATGTCATATTTTGCTCTCACATAATTCACAGAGAAAATTAGTGTCAGGGCTGAGACTAGAAGCCAGGATGAGAAGTGTAGAGCTAAAGATGTGGAAATGTTGCTACCATTCTGGGTGAAGGAGCCCAGAATCCAGTGAGGTATCCATTCCTTCTTTTTCCCTTGGCACAAACCAGAGTTTCAAAGGAAACCTGCTGCGTCCCGGCTGCTTCCTTCTTGATTCTCCATCCCTTCTCTGTTGGTCCAAGTGGTGGAGGCGCATCTAGGGGAGGGTCCTTTTGATGGCACTGGATGGACAGAATAAGCCCTGGAGAACTGATGGGTGGATTTGCCCAAAGGTGGCGCCTGGAGTGAGCTATGGGCCAGGGAAGCTCTGATGAGCCCTTTGGACTGGGTGGGACCCAGACCCCTGGGTCCTCCCTCCCTCACCTCTCCTCCTGAAATTCTGAGACCAAATCACCTTAAGTCTCCCACTAGGAAATGTCTTCACCTTCCCAAATCTGGGGAGAATGCCTACATCTGGCCAGATGGGGTTATTATTCATGAGCCCCAGGACCTCAGGAAGTGGAAGGTAATGTTGCAGATATATATCAAAACAAACAAACAAACAAAAACCCTTTTCTACTGAGCCTGGTGCCACAGGGTCTGTAATCCCAGCTACTCAGGAGGCTGAGGCAGTGGGATGTTCAAGGCAAGTTCAAGATCAGCCTCCACACTTTTGTAGACCCTATCTCATAATTTAAAAAATACGAAGAGCTGGGGATGTATCTCAGCAGTAGAGCACCCCTAGGTTCAATCCCCATTACCTCAAGGGGCTCAGGGGCTTCCTCTGGTCCCCTGAGCCAGATCTACCTCCTGGTCCTACATGCAGAGAAGGGTGGATGGGAGGGCAGGTTTGGTGGCAGTTTGGGAGTCCCTTGTGGGTTCTAGAATGTGCAGACTCAGCCGGACCCCTGAGCTGCGGCCCCAGCACCTACTTAGTCACAGAGGCCGACAATATGAGTTGGGGGTGGTGGAGTTCCAGAAATGCCCAAGCCCCTCTTCCTGCCCATTGTCTCCTCCCACACAGTCTCCAGGGAATCCCTCCGCAGCCGGGCCTGGGAGGCAGTTTGACAGGCTGCGGATCGCGGAGCACCGGCTGTTTGAATGACAATGGGGCGGGTGGGCCGCGGGGCGTCCATTTGTTCTCCTCTGCGGAGGAGGCTGATAAACAGCTCGCCACTAAAGACCGCATCTGCACGTCCACAGGCTTCTGGGAGCATTCCCAGCGGGGATCACGAGAGAAGATGAATCGCGTTGAATGACACGGGACATGGCAGATTGGATGTTTAATTTGGGTATCTCTTTAGAACACCCCCACACCCACCTCCTCGGCACCCACTTAGCATCCTGCCGGAGAGAAAGCCCTGCTCCTCACAAATTGCCTTGTCAGGCGCAGAGAAAAAAATCCCAACGTGACTGATTTCTAGGTGGATCCCTCCAAGTGCGCGGGAAGGGACCAGCACGACTGCATAATATGTTCCTTCCTCCAAGACGAGGCATCGTATCGGAGCCAGAGATTTGAGTCAGACATGAGGCAGGACAGCCCGTGGAGGGAGGAGAGGGACAAATGGAGGTGTGGATTTATTTAGTCTTGCGGGGTGGTGGTGGGAGGACCAGGGGACACTTCCTGGGGTCTGGTGGTTGTGGAGAAGGGCCTGCAGAGCCTGGAGGAGGAGACCGGCTCAAGTCCACCAGCGCGCAAGCCTGGCAGAGGTGGAGGCGGCCCCGCGCCTGTGGACAGGTTTCCCTGACCGCTCCAGCACAGCGCCAAACCGGCAGATCACAACTTGTCATTCCTGCTTTCCTTGCAGCCTCACCTGCCTCCAGATCTTTCCAAACAAGGAGAGGAGCTACAAACATGGCAATCACCATCCCCAGAAGTGGCAGACAGCTGTGGTGCATGGCCAGAGCCTGGCAGAGCCGCTGGGAAAGAAGCCATGGACTGTGGCAGTCCCCCCAGTCCATCTGGAGCTCACCCGCAGGACCCCCTCAAGGAATGTTGGGGTGTTCACTGGCATGCTCAGCAGAGCAGGGCTCAACCTTCCAGAACTAGCCTCTGAGAAGCAGCCAGCTCAAGAGGCAGTTCTGGGACGAACCCTGGGGTTTGGGGAGGGTGGCATTTCCACTACTATTTCCTGTGTGCCTTGGGCAAGTCCTCTGGCCCCAGCAGCTTCAAATGCTGCTGGCAAGGGTGAGGGTCTCTTTCACCCAGCCTTGTCCTTCTGTGGTCCTGGAAATCCCTTAGGGGAGCTAGTGGTGTCACCTGGCTCCTGAGGCTCAGGAAGCACTCTTTCCAGGCTGTGGAGTGGCGGTACTTTCTTCCCTCATAGTCCTCATGGCTGCTTGAAACCAGCTCAGAGGAGCCATGAGGTGGCTGTGTGGGCTGGAGAGGGTTAGCGAACTAGCTCTGGAATAGGCTGAGTGAATCTGGTGCTTAAGCGTTTCAGAGGACAGGAGGGAGGGGCTCCTTGGTGGGCTGACACAGGTGCATCTAGAAGCTCCCCACCTTCCTTCCCATTATCCGCTGGTTCTTCTTGCGCATGTGAGAACAGCACCAGGGGTGCCGGCCTCCCAGATCTGCCCGTCTGTCTTTCTGTGAGCGGTCTTCTGCTGGATGTGCAAGCCCTGGGTCGAGTCCCCATCACTGTGGGGTCTGCAGTGTGAGAGTGGGGTGCCTGAGTCTGGTTTCGCTCAGGTGTCTTCTCAAATCGGAAACCATTTACTGTCCAGCTCCCAGTCCAAGTGACACTCTCCCACAAAGCCTACCTTCCCAGTTTCTTCCCATCAGGTAGTGGATGAATGCCACACAGAGAACAGGGCCAGCAAAGGGTCTAAGGACAAGAAAGCTGAAGGGAGGAAGGAGGAACCTACTTACTTAAAAACATTGCTTTGAAGAGCTGGAGTATAACTCAGTGGTGGAGTACTTGCCAAGCATGCACAACACCCTGGGTTTGATCTTCAGCACTGCAAAAAATTAGATTAAAATATTTCTTTGATTGCTGGGCACGGTGGCGAATACCTTTAATCTCAGTGGCTCGGGAGACTAAAGCAGGAGGACCGCAAGTTCAAAGGCAGCCTCAGCAACTTAGTGAGGCTCTAAGCAACTTTGAAAGACCCTGTCTCTTTAAATTAAAAAATAAATAAAAAGGCGGGGGGCGGGGTGGCTGGAGATGTGGCTCGATGGTTAAGCACCCCTGGGTTCAATCCCTGGTACCAAAAAAAAAAAAAATTCCTTTGACTTAAAAAACAATGTAGGTGGGAAAATACCATGACCTTATGGAAGTGAGGGTGGCAGAGGATGTCACCAGTCATCCTGACACATCACAAGATTGGGATTGGGTGCAGAGGCAGCTTTCAACAAGGTATATGGGGACACCTGGACTTTCTTTGGTGCCAGGCTCTTCCTGTACCCTCTGCAGGGACTGAATGTCCTCATGTTCTGTGCAAATCACCTTGTTTTCAGCAGTCTCCCTAGGAGTCATTTACACCTGCATTAGGAGCCAAGTTCTGGGCCGGGGATGTAGCTTGGTGGTTGGTGTTTGCCCAGCACACACGAAGGCTTGGGATTAATCCAAAGCACTGCTAAAAGACATAAAACCCTGAGGGACAGCTTGTGTAAATTCCTAGGTCACCTTATCTGAAGGCATTTATGTTTAAGTGATCTTAAAACTTTTATGTCTAACTCAGGGCTTGTTCCCTGGTGTGAAAATCAATGTTGACAGCACCTAGGGACTCAGAGTCCCCCCAAATTGCACTAGGTAGGAAACAGGCCTACATATTCCTAAGGGCCTCCTTCCTCTCAGAAGGGAGTTAGTCCCCTCCTGGTTCGCTCTGCCTCATCTGAATCATCTTCAGTGAGGCCTCCTTTGGTTAGGGTGATTTTGGAGAGCAAATTGTTGGACGGAGTGGGGAGGGAGGGTTTTGCGATGCCAGCAGCTCCTCCTCACCAATCCCGGCTGCCAGTTTGCCCACCCACCGCAGCAGCCCCTTCTGTCTTCCCGTGGGTCATGAAATCGTGGAACAAAAAGCTCAAGATAAATGTAATCAGAAGACCCTAGTCCTCTTCTTCATTTTGTAGCTGTTGCCTAATTCATTTTTTAAAAAATGGATACATTTTTTATACCTTTATTTTATTTATTCTTTTTTTTTTTGGCACCAGGGATTGAACCCAGGGGTGCTTAACCACTGAACATGTCGCCAACCCTTTTTAATATTTTATTTAGAGACAGGGTCTTGTTAAGTTGCTTAGGGCCTCGATAAGTTGCTGAGGCTGGCCTTGAACTTGAGATCCTCCTGCCTCAATCTGCCGAGTAGCTGGGATTACAGGTACATGCCACTGTGCCTGGTTTATTCACTCATTTTAATGTGGTGCTGAGGATCAAACCCTGTGCCTCCCACATGCTAGGCAAGCGCTCGACCACTGAGCCACAACCGCAGCCCTGTGTTGCCTAAGTTTTATCCTCAGTTTTCCTGTTCGTAAAAATGGGGATGATGGTGAGATAAACACCAGGTTGTGAGGCTTAAATGGACTCTGATAATAGAAAGGACTTGGTAGCCTGCAGAGCGATGTCAGGTGCAAATTATTATTGTCATTCCTACTCCTATGCAGCAGGAAGTGGGGCACCTGGCCAGACCGCTCCACCTCAGGGTGAACATCACTCATCAAACCACCTCCCACCTGTACAGGTGAACATTCTGTGGCAAAGGCCAATAACAACAGCAGCAAAACCCCCAAACGAGGGTATGATGGCTATCCGTGTCTTTGCCCAACAGGAGACAAGTCAGGTGAGGACCCTCCAAGAAGTCAGGGAAGCTTTCATGGGAGGCTGCGGAGGGAAGGTGTTTGGAGGAAGGGCAAGGTCTTTTCAAAGAGCAAGTCGATCCTCACTGTCAACCCACACCCTCCAACACTGAGCATCGCTGGGTGCCCATACCCATGCAGGACATTGTAGAGGACCCCAAATAACTGTCCAGTTGAGATGAGGTAGACCTCCCTTCCAACATGGAGATATAGGCAACAGGAAGTGTTCAGCTTTCTCTCCTCTACCCTAGGCACTCTTGATAATGTGAGTCTCTGAAGACTTCCTTTTTTTTTTTTTGTACCAGGGATTGAACCCAGGAGCACTTAGCTTCTGAGCCACATCCTCAGCCCTTTTCATTTTTTGAGACAGGGTCTTGCTAAATTGCTTAGGACCTCACTAAATTGCTGAGGCTGGCTTTGAACTTGCAGTCCTCCTGCCTCAGCCTCCCGAGCCACTGGGATTACAGGTATGTGCCACCACGCCCTGCTGGGCTTTGGTCTTGAAAGGGATTGTGAAATCCCAGCCCCTTCCTCTTCCTCTCTCTCTTTTTAATTTTTTTTTGCATCCTGGCCGTGAGAGGAGCAATTTACTCTACCATGTGTTCCCTGTCATGATGGGCTGCCTTAACACAGGCTCCAGAGAAGCAGCACCTACAGACCACAGGCTGAAATCTCTAAGACTGAACCAAACAAACCTTTTTGGTTCATAAGTTGATTACCCCCAGGCATTTGTCACAGTAATGGAAAACTGACTAACACTATTCCATCAACAATGGTGCTCTGAGGGGAAACAGAATCCTCTTCAGTTGGACAGATAGCATGTCCAGCTGGGAGGGAAGGACATGGCTGTGCTGGGAATCACAGCAGGTTTATTTTCTGTCTTCCAACAGCAGCTGACACCAGCTAGGTGTCCTACAATTCAGTTCAATTCTGATACCAACTACCTGGTGTTAGCACAGACCCTCCAGCTTAGGGGACTTGATCCCATAAGGCTGCCCCACTTCAGATGCCAACTCAACATCCTGGGTGTTCCTGAGCCCCCTGCATTTCCTCCTGGCCAGCTACAAATTCAGAAGTTCTTATACTTCCTCCTGTCCCACCTTTAGGTTTGACAATTCACTACAGTGACTCAGTGGGAGCACTATATTTATGATTACTATTTTATTTTAAAGGCCAGGAATGAATAACCCGATGGAGCTATATATATGGCAAGGTCTGGAAGAGTCCCAAGTTCAAGAGTTTCTGTCTCCAAGGAGTCCAGGTGCACTACCCTCCTGGTGTCTCAGCATCAATATGTTCACAACCAGGAACCTATCCAAACCTCCTGGTTCAGAGTTTTTATTGAGGTTTCATCATGCAGGCATGATTGATTAAGTCATTGACCACATGACTGAGCTCAGTTCCAGCCCCCATATTCTCCCTGGAAACTAAGGGTGAAAGTTCCAACCTCTAATCACTTGGATGGTTTGCCTGAGGACCAACCCAGCTCCTGCTTTGGAACTGTCTAGGATACCTGCCATGACTCCTGTCATGAGCAGAAACTCAGGCATGGTTGGAAGAGGTTAGTTATGAATAACAAAGGCACTCCCAGCACTCAGGAAATCCCAAGAGGTTTTTGAAGCTCTGTGCTAGGAACCTGGGACAAAAACTAAATACATTTTTAAAATTTTGCCTGGACTTCCTAGTTCACAGAAAGTCCAGACCATGATGGGGAAGGAGGAAGGGGAATCGGAGGGTGTTGAAGGGTCGGCAATGGCATCCTGGGAGGAGCACCTGGAAGGATGAGGGAGGGAGGTTGAAGAAGGAATGTTGGAGGGAGCCAGGATCACAGTCAGCAGTTGACTGGAGGAGGGCTGGCCCACAGACCAGGGGGGCTCTGAAGGAGGAATTCAGACCACTGACCTAAAGTGACAGGGAACCGGCTCCAGCTGCAGCTGCCTGGTAATGGAGTGGGCTGCCCTGGCAGGTGAGGGGCTCCTGGGGGTATTTTCAGAGCTGGAGATGAGTTCCCTGTGAGCAGTGACTCAGTCAGGTTTGCTTCCTGCTGCAGTCCTGGGGCCTGGAGATCACTTGGCAAGAGTAGATCTTTAATAAATATTTGGTAAATATTTATTTGTTGAATGCCCATTTGTCAAGGTGAGAGAAGGGAAGTTAGATTCAATAGCATGAAGGCACAGGCCCACTCATAAATCTTGAGAAGCACCTACCTCATCCAGCCATCGCTGGCTTTTGAGGCCAAAAAAAAAAAAAAAAATCTCTCTTTAAGCAGCTCAGTTAGTGGGGGAGACAGACATTTATCTCTAGAAAGACGTTCAATAAAGAACAAACCAATTCCAGTTAGATATGGCAGGTTGAACCCATCTGTTAGTTTACACTTTCCTCAGAGCCCATGGAAATGACCAGAAAAGGATGTTATTAAAAAGCATAAGCCCATCAGTTCAAAGGTGAAATGCAAATGGAGACTTCTAGGTAAAGATGGTGAATTGAACACACACGATTAATTTTATACTTCTTGAAAACCCTAAAGCAACTGTAAAGGGATACATATATATTTTTAACTCAGAAGCTCACAAAGATGGAGAGAATGAGAGAGAGCAGACAGCAGCTCAGGTATGCCTGGAAGAGCTGAAGCCTGAACTAACAGTGGGGAAGCTAAACACCCACGCTTTACCCAGACCCCTCGGGATCTCAAGCCTGGGGGACGCTGTGCATTGCTGAAAGGAGGGTGAAGAGGGCTTGACCATAGGGAGACCTGGCTGAAAACCAAGAAGTCTGGCTGAGCCCAGCACAATGGGGCATTCCTGTAATCCCAGTGACTTGGAAGGCTGAGGCAGGAGGATCGCAAGTTGAAAGCCAGTCTCAGCAACTTAGGGAGACCTCGCCTCAAAATAAAAAAATAAAAAGGGGCTGGACTGGGGATGTGGTTCAGTGGTTAAGTGCCCATGGCTTTAATCCTTGGCAAAACAAACAAAGACAGACATTTGACTCCTATGTCCTGTCCCCAAATCTGCCCAGGTGGGTAATTGCTCATACCCTTCCAGCAGAAGTCAGGTTTGTTTTTGGTAAAAGAGGATCTCTGAATCAGAGGCCACCAGGCAGGAGATGGAGATTCAATGCTGAACTAAGGGGGGGAATGAAACTGTTGGAAGGAAAAACTTCCTCTATCAGCCTAGAGGCCCTGAAAATTAATGTGCAGCAGAGACCCTGAAAGTTAATGGACAGTAGACCGATTAACAAGACAAAGACAAACCTGCAGGAACACTCAGGAAGGAGAAACTCAATGAATCCAGATGTAAAGGTTTATACACCAAGTGAACAAAGGGGTTTAGGGCTCCAAAGGATGGAAGGTTCTAATGAGGATTTTTCTTTTACATGTTTTTTTTTTTTTTTAACATCCTAGTGCCCAAGGTCAGTCAACCTCTCTGGAAGCTGGGGGTGGGGTTGCAGCACTGATTTGAGTAAAGCTGTGCTTCTGTGAGATAAAGATGATACATAGAATATTCTCTCTGCACTTCTTTTGGGATTTGGGTCCCTTCAAAGTAAACTTATGCACAGAGGTTGCTAAGGCCTCACGTCCCTCTTTCTAGAATGTTGACAGTCAGGCTGGAGACTAGAAGGGCTTTCTCTGAGGCATCTGACCAGCTCAAGAAGAAAGATTTAAGATGCAGACATCATGGCTGGGGGTGCAGCTCAGTGGCAGAGTGCTAGCTTAGCATGGAAGAGGGCCTGGGTTTCATACCCAGCACTGTAAACAACCTGCCCCCCCATACACATACACACATAAAAAAGAAGACATTATTTTCTCCAACAGTCAGTCTCGGTACAGGAAACTCACAGTCTAAATGTCCATGAACCTAATAAGGACTTTAATCAACATTTGGTGGCACACGCTTGTAATCCCAGCAGCTCAGGAAGCTGAGGCAGGAGGATTGCGAATTCAACCTTGGCAATTTACTGAGGATCTAAGCAAGACCCTGTCTCTAAATAAAGTATAAAAAAGGGCTGGGAATGTGGCTCAGTGGTTAAGTGCCCCTGGGTTCAATCCCTGATACACTCCACCAAAAAAAATTTGGTCCCCATGCCTTAAGAAGGAGTTGAAAATCAGAGATTACCACCTCTATGAGTAAGGACACTATCATGAATGATAGGGCCCAAACATACAGAAAAACGCTACATAGCAGAAATGAGTGCTATGCAAGAAAACTTCACAAGAATTATCATTAATGTCCTTAGAGAGACAAGTGAAGATAATTGCGTGGAATAAGAAATGGATCTAAAAAAAAGAACAAAAAAAGAGCTCTTGAAAATTAAAAATGTGGTAGCAGAAATGAAAATTTTAACAGAAGTGTTAGAGGATAAAGTTTAAGAAATCTCCCAGAAAGTAGAACAAGGAAGACAATAAGAGGGGATATTGAGAAGATAAGAAATTAGAGGAACAGGGGCTGGGGATGTGGCTCAAGCGGTAGCGCCCTCACCTGGCATGCATGCGGCCCGGGTTCGATCCTCAGCACCACATACAAAAAAAGATGTTGTGTCCACCGAAAACTAAAAAAAAAAAAAAAAAACCTTTAAAATAATTCTCTCTCAAAAAAATCTAGAAATTAGAGGAACAAAAATAAAAAATAACATAAAAAGGGCTGGGGATGTGGCTCAGTGGTTAAGCTCCCTGGGTTCAATCCTTGGTACCAAAGGGGTAGGAGGTGGAAAAAAGAAAGAAAGAAAGAAATCAGAGGAGCAGTCCAGGAACGAAAGGATTTCCAGAAAGAGCAAACAGGGGAGGAAGTCCTAACCTAACTCAAGAATAAGTCCTGTGCCTAAGCTGGGGTGCACTGGGAAAATAGCGCAGGGGCAGAGCAGGGCTTAGCATGTGTGAGGCCCTGGGTTTCATCTTAACACCAGAAAGAGAAAAGAAAAGTCCTGGTCCTGAAGGACATGACTGTCCAGACTAGAAAAAGCCCCTCAAGTGGCAACTTAGTGGGAAAATATCCCACACCAAGGCATGGCACCGTGAAACTTCAGTACCTTGGCAACAGAGAAGATTCTGCAAACCTCCCAGCACTGCACACAACCCCCCGCCCCCTGCTAAACCCCCCAGAGTGTGGGGAGAGAGAAGAGAGTGGGGGGAAAGAAGTCACTTATATGGAAACAGACATCAGAATAGCATGGCGCATGCCTGTAATCCCAGCAGCTGGGGAGGCTGAGGCAGGAGAATCACAAGTTCAAAGTCAGCCTCAGCAATTTAGCAAGGCCCTGAGCCATCAGCAAGACCCTGTCTCTAAATAAAACAGAAAAAGGGGCTGGGGAGGGATGTGGCTCAGTGGTTGAGTGCCCCTGGGTTCAGTGCCAAAAATAAAAAAAAAAAAAAATTAAAAGAGAGAATAGCATCTTTATAACGCTAATCAGTAAATACTGACCTAACAAAAACAATGATATAAATATATAGGATGGAAGATGAGGGGTGTGTGGTGTGTGTGTGTGTGTGTAGAGATAGAAAGAGAGAGAGGGAGGGAGAAGAGGAGAGGGAGGGAGAGACAGAGAGAGTGGGGGGAGGAAAACCAAATTCTCATTCTACACAGTGGAAAGTCAATAGATAATGCCAAAAATGGAAAAACAAAGAAGTAGCAATATAAGCACATTTTAAAGAGACGGGAGGTGAATATCAAAAGAATCAGCTAAAAGCATCCACATAAGTGGCCTCTGGGGAGTGGCTGCTGTTCCCTGGAGTGGGGGTGGGAGGCAGGGGTTGCTGTTGGGTTGATTTTTTAATATCAAACGAAGTAGAATTACACAACTCTTCAAACCATGTGCATGTATAATATTGATAAAATAAAAAAGTAAAACAAAAAAGTTAGGTGCATGCTTTTTGTTAACATTCTCATCTATTTGCATATCTGTAATTTTCATAAAAATGTTTAAAAGGAAAAACCTCAGGCTGGATGACTCTGGAGGAGGGGGCTCTCTGTGGGCTGGAGCTGCAGGAGAGATCTTTAAGAGTGAGTTGCGGCTTTTTCAGCTGAGCATGGAGCTTAGATAGGAGTTCAGCGGGGACTTTTGGGGAGGAGGAAGTGGTCAGAAAAGGCTCTGGGGGGTTCTAATGGAGTGTGTTTAGGGTGTTCTTTGCCCTGATTGGGTGAAATGCTCACCTGTGCTTCGGTCACGGGGGCAGATGAGGTGGCTCACGGGGAACACTGAAAGCCAGGCAGAGGGACAAGATTTTCCCTGGGGGCTGGCGTGTCCTGGATGAAGAGTGGCGAGGAGAAGGTGGACGCCCTGACCATGGAGACAGGGAACCAACCAGTGACATTGCAGGAAACCTTAGAGGGCTTAGGTGGTGGTGGTGGTGGGGATGGAAGGACAAAAGGTTTCTCAGTTGAAGGAAAAGAACGAGCTGGTGGCCTGAGGGGAGGGATGGAGGGAAGAGTCGGAGGTGGGAAGATGGGGTGTGAAAGAAGAAAGGAGTCATGGACACAAGGTGCGGTGGGCCCCGGGATGTGTTTCAGACGTGTGCAGTGGCGGAAGGAGGGTCCTGCAGTAGAGTGGACTTACTGGGGTTGGGAAAGAGGAGGAATTACAGTTCCAGGAGAGAGGCCCACTGTGAGGGGGCAAAGCCTGCCGTGCTGACTGACATGCTTCTTGGGCTCTGCAGCCTCCAAGTTCTTTCTCAGACCCAGCTTCACTCAGCCCCCGAGATGGGGTCAGCAGGCTTTATGACCTCTATTTACCAGAGGAAATGGAGGCCCCCACAGGTTAAATGACTTGCCTGTGGGCAAAGACCAAAACCCTGTCATTTGCTCAAACCACTCTTGGTGGGTGACAGGCCTGGATGTTGCCTCTGAAGAGGGACTAGAGCAGAGGGTCCAGGGAGTGAGCACCCCTAAATGTAAGGCCAGCAGGGGTGGGGGAAGGAAGGCAGACAATGGGACAAGGGGATGTAGCAGCTGGCAGATGGGGAGAAAGCACAGGGTTCAAGATGATGGGAGAAAATGACAGCAAATGAGGTGAGCCGAGCTGCTGCCCAGGCCTGACACTGAGCTTAGCTCCTCCTCTCATTTGGTTTTGATGGCAACTCTGTGAAACAGGCAAGGGGCAAATGAGGGAATGAAATGCAGCACTTTCCAAGGTCATTATCAATGAATGGTGACAGCATGATTTGAGTCTAAGTCTTGGACTCTGTAACCTGGAAACTCCACTCTGCCTCCACTGTCCACTGGCCAGAGGGTAGGGGATGGGACAGTACTATCTCATTAAAACATCTTTTTGGTTTTAAGAAGTATTTTTGTACTTGGGGTTGTGCTGTATGCCTATAATTCTAGCAACTCAGGAGGCTGAGGCAGGAGGGTTACAAGTTCAAAGCCAGACTCAGCAATTTAGCAAGGCCCTAAGCAATTTAGGGAGACCCTGTCTCTAAATAATACATTAAAAGGGCTGGGGATGTGGCTCAGTGGTTGAGAACTCCTGGGTTTAATTTCTGGTACAAAAAGAAAAAAAAATCCAAAACAAACAAACAACAACAAAAAAAATACAAAAGATTTTTTTTTTTTAAGCTGGGTGGGGTGGTACATGCCTATAATCCCAGTGACTAGGGAGGCCAAGGCAGGAGGATTGCAAGTTTGAGGCTAACCTCAGAAATTTACCAAGGCCCTCGGCATCTTAATGAGACCCTGTCCCCCCACAAAAAAAATTAAATATGTAAATAAATAAAAGGGCTGTGGATGTTGCTCAATGATTAAGCAGCCCTGGGTTCAACCCTCCCCCCCATAACAAAACAATAAATAAAACAAAGAGTAAAAAGGGTTGGGCATGTAGCTGAATGGTAAAGCACCCTTGGGGTCAATCTCCAGCACCATTCCCCCCAAGAGAAAGAAAGAAAAGAAAAAAACAACACCAGTACTGAAATACAATGAGACTTCCCCCCTCCACCACAACTACTTTTACATGCCTTAGGCTGCGTGAAACAAAGTCCTTGGAATGGTGTGTAAAGGTTTTTGCATGTGTCTGGGGATGTGGCAGTGGCGAGCACTTGCCTGGCGTATGTGAGGTCCTGGGTTTGATTCCCAGCACCAAAAAAAAAAAAAAAAAAAAGTTTTATATCTGTTTATACGAATAGCATGGCTGTGGGGAGCAGCCAACCAGCTTAGGGGAGGGGGGGTCCTTCAAAAATTGAAAAACTTACTGAGGCTGCTTGTAGCCTGGCCAGCTGTGAGGTGGGTGCCTTGCCGGTGCAGAGAGAGGGGAGTATGTGTATGAATGTGTATATCATGAGTATGTTGTGCATGTGTTTTTGAGTTTCATTGTGTGACTGTGTGGGCTTGTTTGTGATAAGGAATTTTGTGCCTATGAACAAAAAATAGTTGTATATGTGCCTGTAAATCAACACAATGTGTGGGGTCAGATATACTTGTGCATAGTGTGCTTGCATGTGGATGTGTGTGCATATGTGTGTGTATTTACATACTAATGGAGTCTGTTGTGTGGTTATGAATCATGTATAAGAGATCAGATGTATATACACATCCATATAATTTATGTGATGTTGTCTATGGATAGAAGTGCGTGTGGTTATGAAACCTGTTTCCAGGGCAGGTCACTTTGACATGCACACCTGTAGTGGTGCCTGAGTGTGAATGAGGGCAGAGATACAGGTCTACTTATATACATGTATGTGCTGGTGTTATAGTTTGGATGTGAGGTGTTCCCCAAAAGCTCCTATGTGAGACAATGCAAGAAGGTTTGGAGGAGAAATGATTGGGTTATGAGAGCTTTAACCCAATCAGTGAATTTAATCCCCTGATGGGAATTAACTGAGTGGTAACTGAAGGTGGGTAGGGTGTGGCTGGAGGAGGCAGGTCACTGGCAGGCAGTGTGCCTTTGGGGTTTATATTTTGTATCTGGTGAGTGGAGTCTCTGCTTCCTGATTATCTTGTGAGCCACTTCCATCCACCACACTCTTCTGCCTTGAGGTTCTGCCTCACCTCCAGCCCTGAGGAATGGAGCCTGCTGTCTATGGATTGAGACCTCTGAAACTGTGAGCCCCTAAATAAACCTTTCCTCCTCTAAAATTGTTCTTGTCAGGTCTTTTAGAGTAGCGAAAAACCTGTCTAAAACAGCTGCGTGGGCGCTCTGTGTGTCCCGGGAGGTGGGACAGCCCTTCCATCCGAGCTCCCAACCCCCAGGTCCTGCTCCCGATTTGGCCTGGCATAACAAGTTCGGGAGACACAAGAACATCTTTTCAGTTGCCTGTCACCAGCCAGGAGAGGTGACAAGAAAATGTGCTTGTTTATACCCAAATACCTTAATAACCACCAATTTCACGTGTGCGTCCGGTGCAGGGGCGGGGACAGGCAGCATTCAACTTGAAGGACACTCGGATACTAAACTCAATGTGAAAGTTAATTTGTGAGCCGAGCCAGCGCGGGGCTGCAGTCAGACTTCCCGGCCCCTGAGAGACGGCACCGTTTCCCTTTTCACTCTCTCTCGCATGCCTTTTAGCAGAGCCTTGGAATAACATTAATTTATCTAACGCGTGAACGCCATAAGTTACTTTTTTAATTATTATGATCAAAATATTGCTTAAAATTGACGCCAGCTGCATGTGTTTCTGTCGGAGATCGTAATTGCAATTGTAAATTGGGGAGCAGCTCAGCGCCGGGAGCCTCCCTGAGTAACCGCCCCGATACCATTATGGAGAGGTGGATAAAAATAAACCGGCACATCGCGTGGCAAAAAATACGCCAGCGCGAGTTAAAAGGATAATTAGCAGAGCAGAAGGGGAAGCGAAGACTCTGGAGCTCTCGCGACGGCTGGCGGGGCCCGGGGCTGCGCGGGGCTCCGGCCGGGCTGCGGGGCGCTGCGGGCGGGCGCAGGAGGAGGGTGCTACCGAGCCCCCGCGCCCCCGCTTCTCTGTGCTGCAGTTTCTTCTGTGAAATGGAGATATAGAAGCTCCCGTAGTGGCTCAAAGCAAGCCAGGTGTGAATGTGAAAGTTTCCTAGAAACCAAACCTTCCCCATCAGGAACTTAGTTTAGGCTTTTTTCTTTTTCTTTTTTTGCAGTGCTGTTGATTGAGCCGCAGCCTCCGGCTTGCTAGGCTAGGTAAGTGCTCTATCACTGAGCCAGCTTCCATCACCCGTTTAAGCTGACTTTATTATTATTACTAGTACTGCTACTTGGGATTGAATCTGTGGCATTCTACTCCTGAGGGTCTCACTGAATGGCTTGAAATTGCAATCCTCCTGCCTCAGTCTCCAGTTGCTGGGATTACAAGCACCTGTCATGGCTGTCTAGCTAAATTGATGCTGAAAAGAGACTGCAGGGCTAGGATCAGAGGCTCCTTGGAGTTTAATGGTCAAGAGCACAAGATTTGGAATTCTTCTATTCATTCATCTTTCAGGACCTACCCAGGCATTAAGGATATAACAGTGAACAAAAGGGTGATACCTAGGCTGGGGGAAGTTTTTCCGGTTGGCAGAGTGCTGGCCTAGCATGCATGAGGCCTTGTGTTCAGTCACCAGCACACCACTCGCCCACACACAAAAGAGATCCCAGCCCTTGTGGAACTCACTGTCAGTAGGATAATACACAGGTGAATTATATAGCATATTAGAAGCTCACACAGTTTAGTAGTATGACTTTGGAATGTTACTTGGCCTAGCACTGCAGAACCTTTTGGACCTAAGGACACATGCCTTTAGCATAGCTGTACTAGTACTAACAATAGCGAGTGCTATATAGCACCTGGTATGTGCCAGCCATTGCCCTGCGTGCTTGTGTGGATGTCAACCTATTTAATCCTCACAAGGAACCTACGAGGCCAGGAGTGAATGAGAATATACTATGGAAGCTGCCATCCTGTGCCTGAGCAGAATGGTTACTCCTGTCCTCTTTGCTGCATGTCTCTCTGAGTATGAATTTCTATATCTCAGAAATGGGAACAATTTTGATGCCCAGCTCCTAAGAGTTGAGAAAATGCTTGTGACATGTTTAGCACAGTGCTTGTCACATAACTTGTTTTGGTGATTGACCAGTAAGCCTTTGACGGGGAGATTCTGGAAGTTAGTTAGGGACAGAGAGGGAACCTCCCACCCCCAACTCAGCTTACACATTAGCTGACTGTAAGCCTGGTTACCTGCAGAACTGATTGGCACATAAGGTATTGTACGGAGGTCACTGAGGGTGGACTGTCTGTGAGAGGCCATTTCCAGAAGGAAGGACCTTGATGCACGCCTGTAATCCCAGCAACTCGGGAGACTGAGGCAGGATGATTGTGAGTTCAAAGCCAACCTTAGCAACTCAGCAAGACCCTGTTTCTAAATAAAATATAAAAAGGGCTGAGGATGTGGCCCAGTGGATAAGTACCCCTGGGTTCAATCCCCAGTACCCTCCCCCCCCCAAAAAAAAAAGAAGAAGGAGAAGAAGAAGGAGGAGGAGGAGGAGGAGGAGGAGAGGAGGGGGAGGACCTTTGCTGGTGTCCACACCTGTGCTGGTGTCCAAGAACAAAAATTAGAAAAAAATTAAAACTTAGATGAGAACTTTATTCTGGTAGAGAATTGGAACAGGAAGAGGGGAACTGACTGTTGCAATAGGGAAAATATAAAGGTCTGAATGACCAGACAGAAAGGGACTCTCTCTCTCTCTCTCTTTTTTTTAATAGGGAGTCTTTTTTTTTTCTGTTTTCTTTTTTCCATTTGTTACTGTGACTTGAACCCAGGGGCACTTTGCCACTGTGCTACACCTCTGTCCTTTTCATCCTTTTTTAAAATTTTGAGACAGGCTCTCACTAAGTTGCTGAGGGTTTCGCTAAGTTGTTGAAGCTGAGGGTTTTGCTAAATTGTTGAGATCCTCCTGCCTTAGCCTCTCAAGTTACTGGGATTACAGGTGTGTACCACCGCTTCTGGCTTTTCTTTTCTTTTTAAATAAACAAGGCTAGGAGGAACAAGGTGTATGTGTGGTGGCCTGAAGGGATAGTTTTCCTGCATCTTTGGTGGTTGGTGGTGGCAGCGGTGAAGAAGGGTTGTTCTGAGTTCTGGGGCTGGCCTGAGCTGAGGGTGGTTCAGTGTTCCAGGGGGAGAAGGCTTACTGAAGAGAGGTCAGGTTCAGTCAGTGGGCATTTTGTCCAGACTGGCCGGTGGTTCACCTAATCATCTATGAGACAAAGAATGGATCTTTGGAGGGTCTGTGTCTGGCCTTGGGTCATCTTGGAGTCTAATCACATGAGGAAGGGGGGTTTCTTTGCAGTGAGCCCTTTCCTGGAGCTCAAAAGGGTGAGTGTTTCTTAGCTGGTGGTGACTATTTGTGGAGCATGGGACCTGGGTCAGGTGTTACGTTGTCGCAGTCCACGGCACGGTGACATGAAGCAGTGCAGCCGACTTGGACCCATCTTAGGCATGGAAGGTGGTGGAGGGTGCTCTTTGGAGCCCATGTGAAGGAGGAAGGCACCCCTGGGCAGGTCACAGCCTGGAGGGTCTCTCTGCCCTCCCCACTCCTGGTCCACCCCCTCTATTTGCTACTGGAGCTTCCCTGAACAAGGAGAGGTGGCGTCCCAAGCCTCGGGTTCAAGCAGAGGGTGGATGGGAGCCCAGGAGCCTGGGCCCTGTTCCCACTAGTGAAGGCTGCAGACAGCTTCCTGGTGCCTGTGCCCCGTGGGGAGGAGGGTTTATTGTCCCGTCTTCCCTCCTAAGCCATTTCCCAGCCATCTTCTAAGAGGACACGCTGTGAGTTGGCACTACTTTAGTGCCTGTGGTTGTGGATGCAGGGAAGCTAGGCTGGGGCCTCCATGACAGACAGAGGGGCCCCCACTTTATCTACAGCCTCATGCTCCAGGCAGGCTGCTCTCATGCCACCCTTGCCCGGGGCTTGCCAGGCCCATGCCAGCCCTGGGCTGCTGGCAGCTGGAAGCCTCCCTGCAGGGAGAGAGCAGGAGGGAGGCGCAGCCCCTGCTCTCCCCGGGGCTCTGTTCTCCAGCCTGAGCCTGTCCTGCCTCCCCATGCAGTCGCTTCCTAGGCCTGGGTGCTCCACCCTCCTGTCTTCCTGTCGCTCAGGGTGACTCCCTAATGACTATAATCAGGGTGTGTGCTGAGATGCCAGGGAGGGACAGCCAGCTTCTCTAGCCACCTAGTCCATTAGTGGGGCAGTGGCCTGTCACAGCTGTCCAGAGGTAGATGAGCCTGGACAGGCCAGAGAGGACTGTGGGGTGTGGGAGGAGAGCCCCTGCCTTTTCTACCCCTTGGTCCTCTCCGATCCCTGGTCCTCCTGCTTAGGAGCTCTGTTCTAATTATAAATGGTTTGACAACTTTAGGCCAGGCCCTGTAATTAAAAATAAAGCGGAAGACAGGCAGCATTGTCTCCTAACATGCCTTTAATTGGTGGAGTTAATTTTAACAGGGCCTGGCTGGTGCCTTGGAGGAGGGAATTCCAGAATTAGGGCTCTTTCTGGCATTCCCTGGAGGGCTCACCCAGCGTCCCTACTCACTGTCTCCCCCCAGCTGGGAGCTCCTCAGGGCGGTGTCTTTGTTTATTTATTTATTTTTATCCCCAGCGCCTGGCACAAAGGAAGCACTTAATAGGTCTTTGTGGAATGAACAAAGGAGCAAGTGGCCTGTAGCCTGTGTGAAGAAGACCAGACCCTCCTGGCTCCCCAGCCTGTTGTTTTGTTTTGTTTCTGCCCAGAAAGGATTCTCACTCTGACAATCATACCTTTGGGCTAAGATGTTCTGCTAGTCAGGGGTAATGACTTATAAGGAACAGAAAGAATGTAGGCCGGGCCCGGTGGTACCCACCTGTAATCTCAGTGGTTTGGGAGGCTGAGGCAGGAGAATTGCAAGTTCAAAGCCAGCCTCAGCAACTTAGCGAGGTCCTGTCTCTAAAATAAAATATAAAAAGGCTGGGGATGTGGCTCAGTGGTCCAGTACTCCTGGGTTCAATCCCCAGTACCAAAACAAAACAAACAAAAAAAGGTGATAAAGGGCCTTGAAAGGGCAAGGAGGGGGCTTTTGTGGACATCCCAGGACAGGAAGGGAAAAGAGCTGAGCACTCAGAGGGTGGAGTAGGAACCAGGGCAACCGGGAGCATCCCTGCCCCCTCCAGCTCCCAAGACCACCACAGCTCAAACAGCTCTCTCTGGGGTCTCCCATCCCCTTGGGGACTGCCTTCTCCCAGTAGGGAACAGTGTTTTCCTGTTAACTTCAGTTTAAGCTGAAATTAAAGATCCTTTTTTGGTTTTCTGTACATCCCCCCAAACAGGCTGGCATTTTTAAATTTAACTATCCTTTAAAAGTCAGAAAATAGTGACTGGGGGTGTAGCTCAGTGGTGAAGCACATGCTTAGCAGGAGTGAGGGCCTGGGTTTGGTTCCTAGCACCACCTCCCCAGCCAAAAAAAAAAAGAAAGAAAAATAGTAATAGAAAATACAAATAGAGGAGTCAGTTTTCCAAAGGGCCCGCTTCTGCTTCAAATGGTAGGAATTCTGGTGAAAGTATAAACACACTCTGACTCACTCAGTACCCTCCCTCTAAGCTCCCAAGCACTGGGACAACACTCTCTGTATCCCCAGGAGGTGCCTAGGTGGAGGCCACAGCAGAATTGTCCCGGCCTTTGGAGGGAAACCCTTTGTAGGCACAAGTAGGTGCCGCTCAACAAATACACAGCAACAGTTCAGCAAGATACATTATACTCTCCTAGGAGCAGCAAAAAAGACCCCATGAGATGACACTTTCTATAGGTCAGACCTCTTGGATCTGAGCCTCCACTCATCCCCGTCTCCCACGAACCAAGCTTCATCCCTGAATCTCGCCAATTTCATAAGACACTGAATAATGTTTTTGAGATATTAAACCCATGTGTTCCTATTGCCTGGTGGCCCCGCACCCACTGAGTCAATGGCATCCATGCCTCTGGGGAGGGCGGCTACAACCTAGAACAAAGAAGTCAATTGAGTGGTGTTATGGATTTTTTAACTGGAGGCAGACGCAGATACAATAGTCTATGAGCAAAGCGATTTTGATTTGCAAGAGCTAGAGCTTAAGAGAGAAACTGTTCAGCTTTAAATTCCAAAAAAGCTTAGTTTAAACTCAGGCCTGATCATTGAATTTTTAAAAGTTAACCATGGCATGCCTAGGGATGTAGTAGATGTTTAAGTGTTGATTGAATTAACCTTTCTCCAGTGTGCAAAAATCTATCTATGTATCCATGCTTTTTTCATGCAATGCTTCTAAAATTAGATTGCAGATTCCATGAGTGATGTAGTTAACATTGTGCATACATAGTAGCTTACTATGTATTAGGCGCTAGCCTACGCTCTGTTTGCTGTATCTCATTTAATGCTCAGTCAACCTCATAAAGGTAGTATCATGATTATCTTGTACTAAAGATGAGCTCACGCAAGGTGCGGTGATGCATGCCTGTAATGCCAGTCACTTGGGAGTGTGAGACAGGAGGGCTGAAAATTGGAGACCAGCCTCAGCAACTTAGCAAGACCCTGTCTCAAAATAAATATAAAGGGCTGGGGATGTGACTCAGTGTTTAAAGCCCCCCTGGGTTTGATCCCCACACCCCCTGACTCCCGCCCCTTGAAAAAATCTCACGCAAATCGCCCATGACCTCCTAGCTCTCACAGTGTGTCTCTGTCTTCAAGTCGATGCCATCACCTCAGTTCCCATTGCTCTTCCTCCGTCCAGGTTCTTGAGTGTGCTCTTCTCTCTGCTGGGAATATCTGTTGACGGCTTGTGTGCTTGGGGAAATCAAACCCCCTAGTCCTGAGGTCTCCGGGAAGTGGTAATCACTTCCTTTTCCAAGCCACAACCACGTCTGTACATAAAAAGCTTTTATTTTTTGCACTTTGTGTACAAAACTTCACTATAATTCTTTGTGCATTTTGGTCCCTCTCACTGCTGGCTCTGAGAGTAGCTGAGTTTTCTTCATAGTTCTAGAATCTAGGAAATGGTTGGCACGTGTAGGGATAGAGGGTTGATGGGGAAATCAGTAACTACATGAATGGATGAGTGGGGAAACAAACAGTTCACTAAGGAGCAGGGACCTGAGGATGGTCACCCTCCCCACAGGGAAGTTGGGGAGCCCAAAGAAAAGGGCGGAGCCAGAATGCAGATTGAGTCCTTGGGCCTATTCTCCACACCCTCTCCTCCACTTTTTGCTGAGGGGTCAGAACCCTGGAGGTGATGGAGACCACAGGCAAGTCTGCCAAGACTTGCTTCCTTCTAGGACTCCCAGCATCTACTGCATAGCAAGGGACAGACAAAGATGGGCAGGAGGATGTTATCAGGCCATCTGGGGGCCTGGGGCCTGAGGTGCACCCACTTGCAGCAGCCTGGCTGGAATGGAGGAAATCCAGAATGGTCCCCAATCTGAGACATGAGAGCTAATGGGACAAACCAGGGCTCCCAGGAGCAGGACAGCTCAGTCATCAAGACAAATAATATTTATTACTTTTTACTTTTTGTGGTGCTGGTGACTGAACCCAGAATCTTACGTATACCAAGCAAACACATTCCCCCATGCTGGTTACGTCCTCAACCCTATTTTTTATTTTATTTTTTGACACGGGATCTTGCTATGTTGCCCAGGCTGGGGCTGAACTCCTGGACTCAAATGATCTTCCACCCTCAGCCTCTGGAGTAGCTGGGACTGCAGGCATGTGCCACATGTCCAGCTTAAGATAAAGAATATTTTAATGTCATACTGAAAAAAAAAAAAAAGGCATGGTTTCGTTGCCTGGTTTTGTAAATGAAGTTTTACTGGAACTAGGGCCAAGATTAACGTAAGTCAAGTGAGATGGGGTTTTCTACGTACAGGGTTGGATCCTGCCTTTATGTAAAACTTTGACTTTGCTCTGATTGTTTTGCATTAATTTTGATTTTTCTAAAAATATTGTATTAAAATTGTATTTATCATGATTGCTGAGTTCTGGGCCACTGCTTTACATTTTTTAAAAACATTTATTTTTTTAGTCATAGGTGGGCACAATACCTTTATTTTATTTTTATGTGGTGCTGAGAATCAAACCCAGTGCATCCCGCATGCTAGGCAAGCGCTCTACTGCTGAGCCACAACCCTAGCCCCCACTGCTTTACATTTTGTTCCTGAAATGAATGTCTGAATCTCCTTATCCTAGCTATGTCCTGGGAGGTGGGGCCTATGTCAGAGGGGCTTGGGGGGCTGGCCAGGGTAGCTGCCTCTAAATGATGCCTTCAGAGGATGGTGAAGAGGGCACAGGTTAGATTTCAGTCCCCATTCACCTCTCAGAACGTTCTGCACAACTCTATGGGGTGGCCTCATCTGGGGGAGTCCTCAGGTTGGTTGAACCAGCCGCTTCAGTGGCTGAGCAGCAAGGATAGGACCAATGTCCAGAACCATGGAGGCCCAACTACCCTTCCGTGGAAGGCAGGGGGAGCTCTTTGATTGGTGCTAAGACATTATGTAAGCCTCCCCCAGTGACTGAGGCATCCCTGAGGAGGAGGCCAGAGTAGAAAAGACCAGAAGCTCTGCTGAGAAGTTTGCATCTGGGATCAGTTGAAAAGGGCGGAGTATTGAAGTACTGAAAGTCACTTCCCTTTCAATACTGAAAGGGAAGTGACTCAGTTACCTTACTTGGCAAGATGAAATATTCTTAGCTGTCTGTAGAAAGAGGAGCTTTGGAAATAAAAGATAAAAGAAAATTTCTGAGATGTCCTAAATTTAATTAAAATGGCTGGGAGGGATAGATAAGGGAAGTTAACCAGTTAACAGCTACTAGCCAAAACCAACAAAAAGTGTTCCACAGTTCTTAATGTGCATTAAGACTCTGACCATCTGGACGTGGTGGTGCATGTCTGTAATCCCAGCGACACGGGAGGTTGAGGCAGGAGCATTCCAAGTTGAAGGCCAACCTGGACAACTTAATGAAACCCTATCTCGATATAAAAGAATGGAAAGGGTTGGGGATGTAGCTCAGATGGAGCACACCTGTGTTCAATCCCCAGGACCTTGCACACACACACACAAAAATAACTTGACTTCAAGCCCCTGGTTACTGACCCCCAGATGTCATCACCTCCTGTCTCCATATGAACTTTCCAGATGACAACCCCAATTAATCAAGAAGCAGTAAGTACTTCTCCTCATGAACTGTCCTATTCCCAAACTTGACCCATTTTGAGCCACCCTGTTGCTCATATCTATAGCCAATGTAAACAATTTATGTTTTCCTTTTCCAAAGTCGGTTGTAAAAATGCTCTTGACTCGTAGGTCTGGTAAACATTTTCCAACTGTTATCTAGTCTTGCTGTTGGGAGTTGCAGATCCTGTCCCATGCCCTGGTCCTTTTCTGACCAGAATCTGTAAGGGCTCAATAGACCTTTTTATTTCAGAAAACCGTGGTTTCAAGAGTTAGCTTCAGTGGAAAGAATTGTATTAAGCCATATGCCAAGGTACACGCTTGTAATCCCAGCCACTTGGGAGGCTGAGGCAGGAGAATTACAAATTCTAGAATAGCCTCATCAACTTAGTGAGACCCTGTCTCAAAAGATCAGGGAATATAGAATATTAAAAGAACTGGGAATATATCTCAGTGATAAAGTGCCCCTGGATTCAATTCCCAGCACCAGAGAGAGAGAGAGAGAGAGAGAGAGCGCACCTCTGGGTTCTATCCCTAGTACCTTGCCAAAACAAAAGAAAGAACTGGATTAGTTAATAATATTGCTGTGTAACAGATTACCCAGAATTTATTGGCTTAAAACAACAAATTTTATAATTTTTCACAGTTTTCGTGGGTCAGGATTTGCAGCGGGGACAACTTCTCTCTGCTCTGTGATGACTGGAACCCCAGTTGGAATGCTTGGAGGCTCAAGGCTGAAGTTGTGTGAGGACTTCACAGGGTCTAAATATTGTATTCTCTCTCTTTTTTTTTTTTTTTTTTTCATTTCTTCTTCTTTACTGGGGATTGAACTCAGGGGTACTCTGAAGGGAAAGCGAGCAACGAGAGACAGGTAAGCGAGAAATCAAATACGGAGTCCAGGCAGAGATACACACAAGAGTTTATTTGTCAGAGCTGAAAAAGAAAGGCCGTGTCTATAGCGGAGGGAGGCAGGACAGGCTTGGGTTCTGGGACTTTTACGGGGCAGGATGAGGAATCAGAGCCAGGCGGGTCCTAATGTGGTTGTTTGGGTTTGGGTTGGTTGGTATGAGGGAATGGTGAGCCTTTCTCAGAAATGCCCTTGGGTGGAAAAGCAAAACTTTTTCCTTAAAATGGAGGCTGTCACTTAAGATGGCCACCAGATGCTAAGCAAGGACCTACTTGCTACCCTGAGCTCTATCCCTACTTCTTTTTTATTTTTAATTTTTTGAGTTAAGGTCAAGATCGTTGAGGCTGGCCTTGAACTTGTGATTTTCCTGCCTCCTGACTCCCAAATCACTGGGATTACAGGTGTGTGCCAACGGGCCTGGCTGGGAATTGAATTCTGGGGCGGCCACTCACAAGAACAGCCAGCTGGTACTGGCTACTAATAGGAGGTGTCAGTTTATTTTCACGTGGTTTTCTTCACTGGAATGCTTGAATGTTTATATGTCCATTAGCTTTGCCCAGAGCAGCAATCTGACAAATAGAATGAGAGAGAGAGGGAGAGAGAGAGAGAGAGAGAGAGAGAGAGAGAGAGAGAGAGAGAGACAGACACCAATGAAAACCATATTCTTTTATAACCTACCCTTGGAATTCATGTAACTTCCCTTCTGCTACATTCTATTAGTTGGAAGTAAGTCACTAAGTCCACATTCAAGGCGAAGCAAATTAAATTCTTCCTCCTCTTCCTTTCCCCTCCCTTCCTCTCCGCCTCCTTCTCCTTTTTGGGGGGAAGTACTGGAAATTGAAAGCAGGGTACTCTATCACTGAGCCACAACCCCTTCCCTTTTTGTTTTTTATTTTTTGGTATCAGGGATTGAATTCAGAGGCACTTGGTCACTGAGCCACATCCCCAGCCCTATTTTTATATTTTATTTAGAGATACGGTCTCCCTGAGTTGCTTAGCACCTTGCTAAATTGCTGAGGCTGAACTTGAACTTGCAATCCTCCTGTCTCAGCCTCCTGAGTATTCAGGGATTCCAGATGCATACCACCAGCTAGATTCCACCACCTGAAGAAAGGATTATAAAATATTTTAGGGACATTTTTGGTTTTGGGTTGGTTTTCTGCAGTACTAGGAGTTGAGCCCAGGGACTTGGCACTGACCTATACCCTGCAGCCCTTTGAGGACATCTTTGAAACCACCACAAGAACAAAGTTATATTCAGTTATGGAGAGATAAAGAAAGTCATATTTTTGCATATCTCATTTATGACTGTATATGTTTATGCCATCTGTCTAAATACTTTTTGGACACTGGGGGTATTGCTCATTTGCTGAATATGCTTGCTTAGCTTGAGCAAACTTGATCCCCAGAACTGCAAAAACAGATAAAAACAAACTTCTTGGCTTTGACCTCTCTCCACTCCACTGCCACTTCTCACTAGGGGGTTGTTAGAGATGCAGGGTGCTTTGAGTGCTTGGAAGTAGCTGGCCAGGTAAACTTCCTACTTCTGCAGAAGGTCACCACCAACTGAGTCGGGAAGCAAAAACATGAGGGCAGGCAGTCAGCTTGTTTTTTTATTTCAAAGGCAGCACTGCCCCTTGCTCTGATAGGAGGAGCTGGAGTTACACTCTACATGATTGGCTAATTTAAAAATTGGGGTGGGCAAAGGGAAGGGCTATAGTTAAAATGGCTATAATTGGATACATGCAGCATCCTCTGGAGATTGGATCCAGGAATTTAGATAGATAGGTCACAGGTTGCCTTTCTTACATCCCAATTGTACATTTAAGGCTAAATACTATATTCTCAAAATGGACCACCAGACTTTCTCTTTTTCCCAGGGTCACCATTACCTCCCAGACTCTTATGACAGCCCCACAGCTGTCAGGGCTTCTCTGCCTCCAGTCTGCGCTCTACCCTCCATTCAGAGCACATCCTTTCTAAAATGCAGACAAACTACATCACCTTCCAGGTTAAAACTATTCCCAGGTTTAGCCAGGTGCGGTGGCGGCACACCTGTAATCTCAGCAATTCAGGAGGCTGAGGCAGGAGGATCTCAAATTCAAGGCCAGCCTGGGCAAGTTAGGGAAACCCAGTCTCAAAATAAAAGATAAAAAGGGCTGGGGATATGGATAAGTGGATAAGCACCCCTGGGTTCAATCCCTAGTATCAAAAACCAAACAAACAAAAAACCCCAAAACAAGAATAACAACAAACAAAAAGACAACAGTCATATTATCTTTAGGATTATCCTAAAGATAATATGACTCTAATCCAATGTGACCTATTCTTAACTTTATTATGTCTGTAGAGACCCTATTTCAGTAAGGTCACATCACAAACTCCTGATGGACATGAGTTTTGGGGGGACACATTGTTTAATAGTACAAGAAACAAGTCCTCACTAGGCTCCCCTACCCCCAGTAGTAGGAATTGGACTTAGGGCCTCATGCATACTAGGAAGGTTTTTATTGAGCGTACTGGGGAAACCAGAGGTGCTTTACTGCTGAGCTACATCCCCAGCCTT
>NW_026000242.1:4715252-4725642 GCF_001458135.2 Marmota marmota marmota | reverse complement strand
CCCCCAGTCCCCCCCCCCCCCCGATTTTTTTTTTTTTTGGTACTGGGGATTGAACTCAAGGGCACTCAACCACTGAGCCACATCCCCAGCCCTATTTTGCATATTATTTAGAGACAGGGTCTCCCTGAGTTACTTAGCACTTTGCCTGTTGCTGAGGCTGGCTTTGAACTCCTGATCCTCCTGTCTCAGCCTCCTGAGCACTGGGATTACATGCGTGCGCCACCATGCCTGGCTCATCCCCAGCCCTTTTTATTTTTATTTTAAGACAGAGTCTCAAAAAATTGCTGAAACTAGCCTCTTGCCTCAGCCTCCAGAGTAGCTGGAATTGCAGGCATCTGACATCAAGCCCAGAGCTAGGCAGGTTCTATACAACAAATTTTGCTCTTAAGGAGCCCAGAGCCTAGTGCAGGAGGAGCAGATTATCAACTGGAGAGGTATGGAGATGGGTACAGGGCTTGCTGGAGCAGAGAGCTTGTATGGGGGAGGACACCTAACCACGCCTCCCAGGGGGCAGGAAAGCATAGTCCAGGCAGAGGAAAGTACACGGGCAAAGACACAGGGGTGTGCAGAGAACTAGGAGGAGTTGGTGATGCTAGAGATCCGGGAGTGACAGGGACAAGGTGGGGAGGAGAGAAGAGTGCGATTTGGGACACCTTAGGCTTATCCTTTAGGTGATTGGAATCCTGCAGGAAGTTGTAGGTAAGAAAAGGATAAGGGCAAATGTGCCTAGAAAAATGACTCTGGGATGGTGTGGGGAGTTGCAGGGTGGGACTGGAGGCTGGCCAACTGGGTAGAGGCTAGGGCTCATGTTGGCATCGATGGGAGGCTATGGCTGCTGGCCAGTTTGCAGTGACTGTTCTTCCAGAAATAAACACCATGGACCCACAACATAAACATTTTCAGGTAAAACTTGACCTTCCTAAAAAGAAGGCAGAGAAAGATATCAGAAATTGTTTTCTCAGAGCAAAGTTTGGACTGAATCAGAGGACCCAAAGTCCAGCCTGTATCCCAACAAGCTAGCTGCGCTCCAGTGGCATTTGGACAGCCCAGTGTTTGCTTTCCACGGATTTTCCTGTGCAAACCTCCTCCGCATTCCTGGTCTTTTTCTTACACTCCCAGGTTCTTGGCAGGTGCAATTTTTGGCGAAACCTGAAACTTTTCAACAGTGCCCGTGGGTAAAGGAGGCCACAGCCCTGAGTACCCTGGGGAGGCCCTTTCCTGGAAGGCTGTGAAATGTCCCCTTCTGTGGGGCTAAGGAGATCTTCTGCAGGCCAATGACAATGTGAGTGACTAGAGAGTTGTGGCACCTCAGAGCCCGACTCCCTGGCCAGCCTGTTCCCTGGCTGCTGCTCTGTGTTCCTTCCTTTAGGACATTGCAATGCAAATGTCTTTCTGCAGTCCTAGACAAATGAGATATTCCACAGCCTGCCATTAATGTGGGTTTGAGATGTTAGATCTCTGTGTGGGTGGTATTGAATGGCAGTTGAAAGGCCCCAGGGCCAGGCTTGGGACCACCCACGATCTGGTGGAGGTGGGGTAGGGTGAGGAAGGAAATGTGCAGGGGTGCAATCCAAGAGAGATGCAACTGAGGGGCATCTGGGGAGTGGATGGTTCCTGCACCCCAGAAAACTGCTTTCATTGATTGATTCATTCTAAAGGGAAAAATTGCAAAAAGATTTTGAGATGGACCCAAATGATTATTTGGTGCCCTATCTGTAAAGGATGATGGAAAAGCTCCGTAAACTCAACAAGCCAAAACAAACGTTTACCTGTCTGAGATTTTATTAGCAGGACCATAGCGGCCAGTCGCAGAAGAGAAGAGGGTCAAGAGAGAGAGAGAAGAGAGAGGGGGAGAGAGAGAGGAGAGGGGTAAGAGAGAGGAGGGGGNGCGGCCAGTCGCAGAAGAGAAGAGGGTCAAGAGAGAGAGAGAAGAGAGAGGGGGAGAGAGAAAGGAGAGAGGGTAAGAGTAAGAGAGTGAACATGAACAGGGTATTGATATTTATAGGCTTAACACAGGATGAGGAGGAGCAAGGCGAGTGGGCTGTTACTTCTTCATTGGTTGAGAGTTCACGCCACTTCAGGGATTGGAGGTGCACCATTCAAAGCTCACGCCATTCACAGGGATTGGAGGTGACGGTTCACGCGCCATTCAGTGCGTCATGGACCTGAGCTCCCAGAAGAGAAGTGCTCCGGGCGCCATCTTTCCTGAGCTCCCAGAAGAGAAGCACTCCAGGTGCCATCTTTACCAATATTCCTCCCTTTTTTGTTTTGGTTCGGGGGCGTCGTGCTCGATCTGGCTACTTCCTGCTGAGTAGGGGCGTCATTTAGAGGGAGGGAGGGAGGTCTGTTGGTTGGAGAAGAAGGGCCAGAAGCCTCCATATCCATGCGCTGAAGGCATGGATTTCCTCTGGGAAGAAGTCCATGAATGTGCCCTGCAACTATGAAAAGAAACAGCATTAATTTCTGGCATGTCGTCCAGTTCGTAGGGTTGGTAGGAAAAAAACCTATGTCCAGGAGAAGGCAGAAGAACATAAAGCTGAAAACCAAGGGCTTATTTCTTTGGCATGGTGGGGTAGAGATGGCCCTTCAGTGCATTTGTCATTTGGTATCTTCATCTTTCAGCACTGGATGTGCATGTCGTCTGGCTCATTGGCAAGTAGCTGGTAATCCCTGAAGAGGAGCTGATTGAAAGTTTGGTTAGAGATTTTGTTAATTTGTCCTTGAAGGAATTGTAAAATGTAAGGAAGGAAGGCACAGAACAAAAAGACCAACTAGAGGTCCCAGTATCGAGAGAATCCAGCAGCTGACGGGGTTTGTGAAGAGGTCCCAATAGGATTGTTGTGCCAATTGCTGATTTCTAAAAGGGTGTGGGTGTATTGTGTTGATGTGGGCTCCTAGATCCTATCAGGAGCCCCATTCTTATGTATGTTCTTCTCTGGAATGGGATGAAGGGTGGTGCGTGACTGTGAAAAACAGAGCTTGAGAGGGTTATCTGGGGATATCTCACAGGTAAATCTGAGCAATTGTGGGGGTCCTGCAAGGTTGGGAGCTGTGGTGGGATTGCCCTCTGTAGGGCTTGCCGCTGGTTTTAACCTAGAAATATGAATCCAGGGGGTTAGTTTCTTTCCTTCCTTTTGGAGTTTTGCAGCATTGGGTGTACACAGGACTACCTGTAATGGCCCTTCCCATTTTGGGGTTAGGGAGGATCTTTCCCCTGGGGAAGAAAAGTAGACTCATTCTCCTGGTTTGAGCGGAAAGGAGGCAGCTGAGTTCTCTGGATCTTGAAGCAACAAATCTTGTTGCTTCCATAGCTCAGAGCGTATAAGGAAGAGGAGGGGAAGAGCATATTGGTTGGGGAGGGGCCAAGGCTCTGGTGAGATTCCTGGGGGGAGAAGGGTACGACCATACATTATCTCAAAGGGGGAAGCAAGGGATGGTTTTTTTGGTAAAGGCCTCATGGGTAGTAGGGCAAGAGGGAGGAGTTTAACCCAATCTAAATGAGTCTCTAAAGATAGTTTTGTTATGATGTCTTTCATTGTGCAGTTGGCTCGCTCAACCTTACCTGAGGCTTGGGGGCGATGGGGACAATGAAAGTGCCATGGGATGGACAATGTCTTTGCCACATTCTAGGTTACTTGAGAGACAAACTCAGGCCCATTGTCAGATTGGATTGAAGCGGGTATCCCAAACTGAGGGATTACTTCGGTTAGGAGGATGTTAGCCACTGTGGTAGCCCGCTTATTTGAGGTGGGGAAGGTCTCTACCCAACCCAAGAATGTGTCTATTAAAACTAGTATGTATTTGAATTTTTACTCTGGGCATGTGGGTAAAGTCGATTTGCCAATCTGCCCTGGGAATATGGCCCCTAGCCTGATGAGAAGGGAAGGTTCTGGGTTTTAAAGACGTATTGGAATGCACTCTTTTGCATATCTGCCATGAGGCTGTGATTTGCTGTATCACTTCTTTATCCTGGGGAGTCAGAGTAAAGAAAGAGTGGAGAAAGGCTCTGAGAGTTTGAGGACTGGTGTGGAAAATGGAGTGGAGGTAAGTAAAGAGGGCATGGTTTAGGTGGGTCTCTGTTATTGGGTAATGATGGAGAGCACGTGGCAATGAGAGATCCAGGGAGGTCTGAAATGGCGGCTGACCTGGCTGCCTGATCTGCTTTTGAATTCCCCTGTGTGACCAGGAAGGAGTCATTTTGGTGTGATCTGCAATGGACAACTCCAAGTTTTTTAGGAAGCTGGGAGGCTTGTAGTAGCTGGGTGATGTATGTGGAGTTGGTTATAGAGGTGCCCTTTGAGTTCAGGAGACCTCTCTCCTTCCAAATTGCTGCATGAGATAAAAGAATGTGGAAAACATATTTGGAATGAGTATAAAGCGTACGATTTTTCCCTGCTGCCAATTCGCAGCTACCAGCTCAGCCTGTTGGTTAGTGGTATTTGCAGGCAGGGGATTAGCTTCTATTACTCGTGATAGGGACACTATGGCATATCCAGCTTTTCTGATCCCCTTATGCATAAAGGCGCTGCCATCAGTGAACCAGGTGTAATCAGGTTGGTCTAGAGGTCCCTCAGTGATATTAATTGGGCATGGGAGGAAGTTTTCTAGAATTTCCCTGCATTTATGTATTGGGGACTATGTTTGACCTTGAGCCTGAATGGGTAACAGAGTTGCTGGGTTGAGAGGGGCGCAGGTTTGGAAGGAAACTGAGGAGTCATAGAGGAAAGAGACCAAGAGAGAAAGAATTCGACAGGGAGGGTTTGCAGTCCTTTGTATGTTAGCAAGTCCTTGAGGTGATGAGGGGAGGTGACAGTGATTTGGCTCCAAAGGTAAGCTTTTGTGATTCCTTTAATAAAACATAGGAGGCCACTAGGGCGCGGAGACAAGGAGCCCATCCCCGGACAGTTGGATCTAACTGTTTCGAAAGGTATGCCACCGGAGCAAAGGTGGGCCCATACATTTGTCCCAGTACCCCCAAGCCTTGCCCTTTGTTTTCATGAACATAGATAGTAAAAGGCCTATTAACATCTGGCAGGTGTAGAGCCGGTGCTTGTAAGAGGACCTTCTGGAGGGTTCTGAAATGTGGTGCTGCTGAAAGTAACAAGGGCTCATGCTTGTTCCCCTTTGCTAGATCATATAATGGTCTGGCAAGTAATGAATAATTTGGTACCCATGCCCAAAAATAGCCTGCCAGACCCAGGAACGAGAGAATCTCCTCTTTAGTTTTTGGTACTGGAAGGCTTTCAATAAGGCCTTTTCTATTGGTTGTGATAGCTTTCTTTCCTGGGGAAATGTGGAACCCTAAGTAAACAACCTCAGAGAGAGAGAGAGAGAGAGAGCCGCACCTTTTGTGGAGAAACCCTATATCCTCGGTGAGCAAGAAAATTCAGAAGGGTGGCTGTGTCCGACTTTGAGGTTTCTAATGAGGGACTACAGAGGAAGAGGTCATCAACATATTGTAGGAGGGTTGAGTTGGGGCATAGAGGGAAAAAATTCTCAAGATCTCCAGCAAGGACTTGTCCAAAAATATGTGGGCTGTCTCGAAACCCCTGGGGCAGGACAGTCCAGGTTAACTGTCGGGAATGTCTAGTTTCTGGATCAGTCCAGGTGAAGGCAAATATGTCTTGGGAAGAGAGATAGTGGAATCGAAAAGAAGGCATCTTTAAGATCAATAACTGAAAAACAGGTGGAGTTTGCGGGAATGGAGGAAAGGATAGTATAAGGGTTTGGAACCAGGGGATGTATGGGCCTGGTTGAAGAATTTATTAACCTTAAATCCTGCACCAAACGGTATGTTCCATTAGGCTTTTTTACAGCTAGAATTGGGATATTGAATGGAGAGTGTGTGGGATGGAGGAACCCCTTTCTTAGTAAGCTCTGAATGATTGGCTTTAGGCCCTTAAGACTGGCAGTTGGCAGCAGGTATTGGGCCTGGTTTGGGAAGTGGTCAAATCTTTAAGATGCACTTCCACAGGAGAACAATTTGCAGAGGACGGGGTTTCAGTGTCCCATACAATTGGATCTACCATTTTACAGTGGAGGGGAAAATGTGAGTTCTGGTGGTCGCTGGGGTCTCCACACCAGACACAAGGGGGTAAAGTCTCTTCTTCGTCGGGGAGTAAAGCCATGATGAAGATATAAGTAGGGGAGGACAATAAGGATAAGGTTATGGAGGCTTTCAAGATGGATAATATATCCCTTCCCAGCAAGGGCACCGGACACTGAGGCATAACCAAAAAATGGTGTCAAAAGGAGAACTCAGATAAGGAGCACGTGAGGGGAAGAGTTCTGCACGGGATGATGGTTTGACCTCCTACCCCAACAATAGGAGATTCAGAGGGATAGGTAGTTCCCCCAAACTCTCTCAGAACCGAGAATGTGGCCCTGGTGTCTACCAAAAAGTTTATGGGATGCCCATCCACTCGGATAACCACCCTGGGTTCCTGCTTGGTGATTGAATAGGTCAGGACAGAAGACCCAGGGCCCCGTCAATCCTTGGCTGCTAGGCCCAGCAAGTCACTGGCGGGGTGACTGACCTCAGCTCCCCTTAGGGAAATGGGACAGTGCTGAGAGCCATAGCCGAGTTGGAATGACGCATGGCATTTTTGCCAGAACGAGTGGTTGAGAGGTGATGCCAGCAAGCCATTGAGATGATAATGGTTATGTTAAGCTGTGTATTCAATTGCATATTAGACCCCTGCTGTCCGCCTGGGCCTGCTACTTTGGAGTTCTCATGCTACTTTGGAGTTCTCACGGGGATTCCCGGAGAGTTCCCATTGGTTGGGGAAGTGCAAGAGGAGGAATTTCTGGTTGGTGGGTGGTGTGTCCCGGAAGAAGGCCACATGCGTGACGTTTGCGGGAGTTCGGAAATAAAGTTTGTTCCTGCTTCAGTGGCTCGTGATTTGTGCCCAGCCAGACTGTGGCAGGGCAGTCCGATCCCCAGTGGCCAGGATGTCTGCATCTGGGGCACGGTCTGGGTGGTGTCCTGGGGTTAGGGCAAGCTCTAGCCCAATGTCCTTCATCACCATACTTAAAGCAGGGCCCAGGGGGTCCTCGTTGTGGGGGTTGTTGTCTCCCCCTTTCCATAGGTTGGAAGCAGGGCCCAGAGGGTCCTCGTTGTGGGGGTTGTTGTCTCTCCCTTTCCATAGGTTGGAAGGAGCCCTGTAACACCTAGGCCAACATCTGGCATTTTTGGCGTTTTGCTCTTTCATCTCTGTTGTGGTAGACCTTGAAGGCCATGGCCAGCACCTTGGTCTGAGGAGTCAAGGGTCCCCTCTCTAATTTTTTTAGCTTTGCCCGGATGTTGGGGTAACTTTGTGAGAAAAAATAGGTCATAAGAAGTTGTCTCCCATCTGGGGATTCAGGGTCCAAATTAGTGTACTGAAGGAGAGCCTTTGTTAGTCAGTCTAGGAAGGCCAAGGGGTTTTCATTCTTCTCCTGGACGACTTCCTGGAGCTTATCAAAGTTAATAGCCTTTTGTGCTGCCGCCTTTAGGCCAGCTATCAGACAGGTAATAAGGTAATCCCTACGTCCCAGGTCTTGGGGGTCATTATAATCCCAATGGGGGTGTTGGTCTGGAATGGCCTGGGCCCCTAAGGGATGGTGGGCATTAGTCTGATGAACCTGGTCTGCATAGGCCCTAGCCTGGTCCCAGACCCTTCTCCTTTCCTCAGGGAGGAGAGTATTGGACAGAATCATATAGAGATCACGAAAGGTGAGACTATAGGCTTGAGTTAAGTATTGAAACTCTTTAATATAAGAGACAGAGTTTGCAGTGTAAGATCCCAATTTTTTTCTACTTGAGAAAGGTCAAGCATAGAGAAAGGAACATAAACCCTTAAAACCTCATCCGGCCCAGCGACCTCCTGAAGGGGGGCCACAACATGTGAAGTTTGAGTCAGGTGATGAGATGTGGTGACTTGTGGGTTAGGTGCTGTACTAGTGCATGAACGGGTGGCTGAATGGGTGGTGGGTGGACTAAACTGAGGTGGAGGGACTGGGACGAAGGAACAGAAGTGGGAGGAATTTGTGCGGAAGTATCTGGAGGAAGAAGAGGAGAAGTGTCTGAAGAAGAAGCCACAGATGTAGAAGACGGGGAAGTGGGAGGAGGTGAAGGTGGGGAAAGCGAGGCTGAGTGCGGGGGAGAGTGGTATGGAGGTGGTTCATCAGCCGGGTGGAAAGTGGAGGTGGAGAGCAGAGAAGAGGAAGGAGGAGGAGAAGGTGTGGAGGCAGAGAGGGGAGAAGAGGAGGAAGGAAGGAGGTTTAAGAGCAAGGAATAGCTGTTGAGGCTTGCATTGGGTGCAGAGATTTGGATGAGATCGAAGCAAGGAAAAAGCCTCCACACAAGGAATCCCGTTCCACTTCTTTGATCGCTCACAGTAATTAAAAGATCCCAGAGTAAATTGGGATCCAGAGACCCACATGTGGGCCAAACGTTTTGGTTGTCTAGGGGGTGTGTAGGCCAGTCCTGGGTACAGAATTTTATGAGCCTTTTCGGGTTAATATCAGGGGCCAGGCTCAGAGTTTTCAAATTATCTAAGAGGCACCACAAGGGAGAATTGGCCAGGAGGGACAAGGAAGTTCTCATGCTGGAGGGCAAGATGGGAGACAGAGAAAGAATAAGAGAGAGGACAGAGAGAAAACCTGGGCCGGAAAAAGCTTCCTGGAAGCTCAGGGCAAACGGAGGATCAAGTGGGCATCCCCAAAATGACCGACTTCTGTGAGGAAATACAGAGGGCACTACCCAGTCGTCACCAGTGAAGTGCGACCCAAATAGGATCTGTGAGACCCAAATAGGGCCGGGGCCTCGGGCAACCTGAGGTCAGGAAAGTTTTTCGACTGGAACGAGAGAGTCAGGAACGGGAGGAACGAACGGAGTTCCGGGAGGAAGGAATGGAGTTCCGGACTCTGGTGAGACGGGCTGTAGCGATTACGCTAACCCGTCCACAGGGGATAAGAGTGAAGAGAGACGGAGGAGTTAGAAAGAGAGAATTAATCCTACGTCCCAGGCGGTCGATTCCCAGGGGTGTCCTAGCAGAGTGCCTGGGGTCCACCGCAACCCTGATGGGTCTCAGAGGGGTGCATTTCCCCCCTAAAACACCGGAGGGATTACCGGACACTCAACTGCCAATTCCCTCGTTCAGGTGTGTTAGGGTTCAGGCGCTCATCGGATGGGGGAACTCACCAATCTGCATGCCGGTGGTGGATGTCAGGCAGGCGATCAGAGGAGTGGACTATGACAGGAATGGTTGGGCTTGGAGTTTGGGAACAGGGTTCCACCTTGAGTGACGGGGATCCCCGTCCCGGGTTTCGGCACCAATGTAAAGGATGATGGAAAAGCTCCGTAAAGTCAACAAGCCAAAACAAATGTTTACCTGTCCGAGATTTTATTAGCAGGATCGTAGCGGCCAGTCGCAGAAGAGAAGAGAGTCCAGAGAGAGAGAAGAGAGAGGGGGAGAGAGAGAGGAGAGGGGGAAGAGAGAGGAGAGGGAGAAGAGAGAGGAGAGGGGGGAGAGAGAGGAGAAGGGGGGAGAGAGAGGAGAGAGAGAGTAAGAGTAAGAGAGCAAACACGAACAGGGTGTTGATATTTATGGGCTTAACACAGGATGAGGAGGTGCAAGGCGAGTGGGCTGTTACTTCTTCATTGGTTGAGAGTTCAGGCCACTTCAGGGATTGGAGGTGCGCCATTCAAAGTTCGCGCCATTCACAGGGATTGGAGGTGACGGTTCGCCCGCCATTCAGTATGTCATGGACCTGAGCTCCCGGAAGAGAAGTGCTCTGGGCGCCATCTTTCCTGAGCTCCCAGAAGAGAAGCACTCCGGGTGCCATCTTTACCAATATTATCTAGCATACTTCTGTGTGTGTGTGTGTGTGTGTAATTTTTAGGTTTTCGTTGTCTTTGAGCTATGTTACAACACAGGAAGTTGTAGGAGACTGGCTATAATGCACTGAGGAAAGGCCACCTGAGAGAGCATGGCAAGAAGATGTGGTCTCCTAGAGTCAGAGAGCAAGCCCCCACCAGACACAGAATCAGTGGGAAGCTTGATCTTGGGCTTCCAGCTTCTCAGAAGCTTAAGCACCAAATTTCTGTTGCTTAAGTCACCTCGTCTAGGATGTTTTGTTATGGTTGGCCAAACAGACTAGGAGAGCTATATTTGGGGTTCTTTGAATTTTTCTTTTGTTTTTAAATTTTTTTTGTGATATGGGAATTGAACCTGGGGACACTGTATCACTGAACTACACCCTCCTCAGCCCTTTTAATTTTATTTTGAGACAAGATTTCGATAAGTTGCCCAGGTTGGCCTCTAATTTGTGATCCTCCCGCTTCGGCCTCCCAAATAACTGGGATTACAGTTGTGCACCACTGCGCTCCACCCTCCTCCTCCTCCTC
>NW_026000242.1:4685801-4714957 GCF_001458135.2 Marmota marmota marmota | reverse complement strand
CTCCTCCTCCTCCTCCTCCTCCTCCTTCTTCTTTTCTTCTTCTTCTTCTTTTTATTTTGCAAGGCTTGGGATTAAACCCAGGGCTTTGTGCAGCCACTGAGCTGCACCCTCACATCATACTGGCTCCTCCATTAATTAATTAATTAAATAATTTTTGGGGGTACTGGGGATTGAACCCCAAGGTGCTTAACCACTGAGTCACATCCCCAGCTCCCTCTTTTTAAAATATGTATACTTTTATGTAGAGACAGTGTCTCTGAGTTGCTTAGGGCCTGGCTAAGTTGCTGAGGCTGACTTTGAATTTGTGATCCTCCTGCCTCAGCCTCCTGAGCCACTGGGATTACAGGTGTGTGCCACTGCACCTGGCCCTAAATAAAACCTAAATAAAATTTTTTGATGCAAGTGATTTTATATTTTTATAACACTCATGATTTTATTCTTAAAACAAAAATTATTCTTTGACCAGTCAATCATTTACCACTCTGTTGACACTTTCTCTGGCGCATGCACTGGGCTGATGCTGGGAAGACAGAGACAACTGAACATAGTCCATGTCTTCAAAGAGCTCCCGTCCTGTGCACAAGCAACGGGAGGCACATCAGTGATCCCACAGGAGCAAGGCTGTGGCTGCTGTAGAGGAGGTTGCTCTCTGCAGAATTTGGAGGCAGGCTTGGGTTTTTCTTCATGGGAAAGGGGTGAGTTTGGGCATCAGACAACCCTCCCTCCAAGCCCTAATTTAATCCCTTCAAAGCTTGTGACCTCAAATAAGTTAATTTTCTTATCTATAAAGTAAAAATAGTAGCTAGGAGTGGTGGCGCCTGCCTGCAATCCCAGCGGCTGGGGAGGCTGAAGTAGGAGGATCATGAGTTCAAAGCCAGCCTCATCAACTTAGAGAGGCCCGAAGCAACTCATCAAGATCCTGTCTCTAAATAAAGGGGCTGGGAAGGCGGCTCAGTGGTTAAGCATAGCTGGGTTCAATCCTCAGTACCAAAAAAAAAAAAGTAAAAATAGTAGCGTTTGTGCTTTAAGGGTTTGTGAGAAATAAATGAGGTGCTGTGTGCAAGCCCAGCGCCTGGCATATACTAACTGCTCAATAAATGTCAGTCTTTTCATTCTTGGCTACGATTTCAGAAGTGCAGGGAAGGTCCCTCATAGCTTTCTCTGTCTGCTAGGTGACACCTGGAATTCCTTCAGAAGAGGGAAACCCCTTCATTACCCAGCCAGTGAAGGGCTCCAGTGTAAACAGCCTGGGACGGGAAACAGAGCGGCTGCAGCACACCTCACCACGTAATTTGCTGATGCCAGGGCTTCCGCTCTGGGAGGATTCGGTAAGAATAACCCTGTGCCCTGAGCACTTCTGAAAGCGCTGCCCCACCTCTGACCTCATTTCATCTCCCCAGCGCCTCTTTGGGGAGAGCAGGGCTCCAGGTTGGCCTCATTTCACTAAGGAGGGGCTTGTGTTGAGCAGGAAGTAAGTAAGCAGCCAGGTGAGCCAGCTGCCAGCCAGCCCAGAGCGCTGGGCCAATGCACAGAACAGGAGGGGGACGTCATTCTAGAAGGGAACGTGGGAAACCCAAATGCAGAGAGGCTCAGCGCCTCCAGGGGAGGAGGAGCAAGGTGTTGTCCACCCACTGCGTGGGTTTTCATCACTCTAGGCCTCAGTTTCTTTTTAAATTTTTTTTTTTTTTTTATAAAATGGCTGTAATAGTGCCCATTTTATAGGGCTCCTATAAGGAGAAAGAGGATAAAAAAAAATAAAGCAGGCCGGGCGCGTTGGCGCATGCGGCTCAGGAGGATGAAGCACGAGGATCACAAATTCGAGGCCAGCCTCAGCAATATAGCGAGAACTGTCTCCTTGTCTCAAAATAAAAAATAAAAAGGGCGCTACTGGGTTCAATCCCTGGGGGTGGGGAGAGAGGGGGGAGGGGGAGGGGAGAGGGAGAGAGAGAGAGGGAGGGAGGGAGAGTGGGAGGGAGAGAGAGAAAAGCAGCTAGTACAATGCTAGGTGAGAAGGCTGCGTTGGGCAGGGGCGGGCAGATTGGCGTTATCATCGTCCGATCACCAGCAAGCAGGAGTGGTGGGTGTGTGCTAGGTGCTCTGTGAGGATCATGAAAGCAAAGGTAAGTGAGTAGCTCCATAAATGGCCACGCTGTAACCATGGTGTAGAACAGGCCTGCAGAGGAATTCAGCAAGGTGGGCGGGGAGGAGCCAGGTCTGCAGGCATCTTCTGGTGCCTGTGTGGAGGGAAACCCCAAGGAACAACTCGTTTCTTTGGGGAGGAGGACTCCGGGACACCTTCTGCCAGAAGCCTGGTGCAGTGGCACATACCCATAATCCCAGCTACTCAGGAGGCTGAGGTGTGAGGGTCTCAAGTTCAAGGCCAGGTTGGGCATCTTAGTTGAGACATTCTCTCTCTCTCTCTCTCTTTTTTCCTATACCTGGTTCAGTCCCCAGTATAGAAAACAAACAAACGAACTAAACGGAGCCAGAATCTTTGGCCCCCAGGTCACAGGTAGAGATTGCAGGCACACCGATAAGTCCCGGAGGGTGAGGGAGACAGAAGTCCAAGTCCATACTAACTGCAGGGGTGGCACCATGGGTGATCTGAAAGCCACACAGGCCTGGGGAGGGAGGGCAGAGAGCTTTGCTGTGGTCCTTGTGCTGGGGGTGTGGGGTGGTCCATAAGGACCCAGGCTGCTGTCACCATATTCCTGAGAACTTCCTCCCCTGCCCCTAGCTGGGTCCCTCCTCTCCTTAGGAGTCATTTCTGCTCTTCTGTGCCCCTCCTGTCCTGTCCCAGATCTTCTAGTGGATTCCTATTGATTCTGACTTTGTTTCTGTCTTGGGTACCAGGGATCGAGCCCAGGGGCCACCTAACCATGGAGCCACCTTCCCAGCCCTTTTAATTTTTCATTTAGAGACAGGTCTCACTAAGTTGCCTAGGACCTTGCTAAGTTGCTGAGGCTGGCTTCAAACTTGCAAGATCCTCCTGCCTGAGCCTTCTGAGCCACTGGGATTACAGGCCTGCGCCACTGCATGCTGGCTGATTCTGAGTTTATGAAGGGGCCTCTGTAGGGGAGGCCAGAGGACCCCTCCACTTCTGAGCCACAGAAGTCTGGTCTGTTTCCATTTGAGTCCTCACTGTTTCTACAGCACCCTCCGCCTGTCCCCCCCACCCCCATCCCCTGCTGCTGGCTCCTTTCTGCTGTCACTTAACTGTTTAGATTGTTTATCTGTTTATCGTTCTCCTCAAACAAAACCCTCCCTCCCTTGGCCCCATTTGCTCCTCAGATGACATCTTCTCCTCCCCCCCCCACCTTATCTTGACAGAACTCTCTCCCTGCTTGCTGTTCTCCTTCTCATTCACTTTTCACACCACTCAAAATGGGTTCCCAAGTGGTATTGCTCTCCCTGGAATCACCAGTGGTTTCCAAAGTCACCCGTGAGCCACATCCCCAGGCCTCTTAATTTTGAGACAGGGTCTTGCTAAGTAAGTTGCCTTGGCTGGCCTCGAACTTATGATCCTCCTGCCTCAGACTCCTTGGTAGCTGGGATTGCAGGCGTCTCTCACCATGCCCAGCTTCCGCTCCCCCACCCCCATTTCTAAACCCAATGGCCATTCTCAGAATGTTTCTGAAGGACAAACTTACAAAAATTTACTTTAAAAGATCTTAACTAGCTTTATTTTCTAGAATCAGGCAACACTTTATTCCACAAAATAGAGGAAGTATTCTGATGGTCCCAGCAAAGGTGGTTGGATTTATAGCTAGAGAATGGCTTGAAGTGAGCAGGCACAGACAACAGAAGTGGAGTGGCATTACTTTCCTTGTAGGGTGGGGACAGGGAGACAACAACAGCAAAATAACCCATTGGGTAATATCAGGTTACTTCCACTTACATTTTTTTGTGTGAGGATTAAGGCAGAGGGAACTTTGTTATCATTTCAATTGAAACCAGTCTGTTTGGGAATATGGCTGTTATCTCTCTAATCCCGATTTCTCAGAAGCTGAGATAAACAGCTTAGTTTCAGCTTGGTGACATGGAACATTAGCCTGAGTGACTCCATTTTGACTTTTAGCTTGGTCAGCTGGGGCCTAGTACAGGAGCTTAGTCCAAAACAATGGCCTCCAGTATTTTCTATTTAGCACTGAATTGGGCAGCATTCGACAACGTGGGCCCCTGCTTGGAGAAGTCCACCCCTGTTCCCCAGGGCGGGGCCGCCTACCCCCTTGGGTTGGCCGGCCTCTCAGTTTCCTCTTCTGTCTCCGGCCCTGGGCCCTCCCTCTCCTGTGGGTGCTCCTCGGTTGTGTCCCGGGTGCTCGCCTCCTCTCCCTCCACACGTTCTCCCTGCATGAGCTCATCCCCCTCATGGCTTTAATTACCATTGACAGCAATGATCTCCCATGTGGGCTTGTCTTGGGGCGTGAACCCAGCTGCTTAGGAACCTCTCCACTGGGCTGCCTCGCAGGCCCTCCATCTCCACCTGTGAACTTGAACCATTTGAACAGCCCTCCGCACCTTCCTGCCGTGTGGTCATCATCTCAGCCAGCACCCTCACCCCCACCCAGTAGCCTGTTGGAAATTTGGATTTGATTATTGACTCCTCCTTCTGGGTCACCTCCTGCCCTCCCAATCCACATTCAGTCCTTCTGGTTTTTTTTTTGTTTTTGGTGCTGGGGATTGAACCCAGGGCCTTGTGCATACGAGGCAAGCACTCTACCAACTGAGCTATATCCCCAGCCCAGTCCTTCTGTTTTTTATTTGTTGCTGTCTCATTATTGGGGATTGAACCCAGGGTGCTCTACCAATGAGTTACTTCCCCAGTCCTGGTTTTATTTTTACATATTTTTTTGTACCAGGGATTGAACCCAGGGGTGCTTAACCACTGAGCCACATCCCCAGCCCATTTTATTTTTTGAGACAGGGTCTTGCTGAGTTGCTGAGGCTGGCTTTGAACTTGCAATCCTCCTGCCTCAGCTTCCTGAGTAGCTGGGATTACAGGCGTGTGCCAATGTGCCCAGCTCAGTCCTTCTGTTTGATGTGCCCAATTGTCCCTTAGTTTTTTCCCCCTTCTAATTAGCTTTACAATCTTCTACTTATGTCCTTTCTTATGACCCCACCCTGGCTTCTCTTATAGCCTCCTCTGGGGTTGCCTCTGCTTACTCCTGTCAGCTGACGGGGGGGGGGCGGGGGGGCGGCTGGGCTCTGCCTCACACCTTGGGCTTCTCTGTTCCCTTTCCCCAAGGTTTCCTCAAGCCTCTTTGAAAATCAGTGTCATTCTTAAAAGGGACAGTTTAGAGTCCATAGACCTACTTCAAATCCAAATGTCCCCACTTACCAGCTCTGTGACTTTGAACAAACCTTTTTTTTTTTTTTGTGGGGTGGGGGGTTGAACTCAGGGGCACTCGGCCACTGAGCCACATCCCCAGCCCTTTTTAGTATTTTATTTAGAGGCAGGTCTCACTGAGTTGCCTAGCACCTTGCCATTGCTGAGGCTGGCTTTCAACTCTTGATCCTCCTGCCTCAGCCTCCCGAGCTGCTGGGATAACAGGCGTGCACCCGGCCTTGAGCAAACCTCTTAACTGCTGTAAGCCTCAGTTCCCTCCAGTGTGACTGGGGCTCACTGTCTTAAGAAGCCTGTGGATCAAGCAGAGTGTCTCCAGCTGCTTGTGGATGCTAGAGAAAAGTGCTATCTGGAGTCTTTGTTTTTGGAAGATGACCCATCAGTTGTGACAGATAAAACCTCCAGCTCCTTCTAGCTCCTTCCTAGTGGGGGCTGAACTGCTCTGAAGACAAAAGCCAGAGACATCTGAGCAGGAAGAGGGTGAGAATCCTGAAACAGGAGAGCAGGGGAGGGACGAGGGAGGGACTTGCTAGAATAGAGGGGCTGCTGCTCATGGTGGCACACACTTATAATTCCAGCCCCTCTAGAGGCTGAGGCAGGAGGATCACAAGTTCCAGGCCAGCCTGTCACTTAGGCTCTAAGTAACTTAGATGATTTTTTGTTTTTGGTGGTTCTGGGGATTGAACCCAGGGCCTTGTGCATGCAAGGCAAGCACTCTACCAACTGAGCTGTATCCCCAGCCCAGGCTCTAAGCAACTTAGACCCTGTCTCAAAAAATTCAAAAAAAAAAAAAAAAAATTAAAAGGGCTAGGGATGCAGCTCAGTGGCAAAGTGCCCCCGAGTTCCCTCCTCAGTATAAAACAAAACAAAAAACGCCCTGAACCCCAGGGGATCTGCTTTTTAAATCTGAGCCACTTGCTAAAAATAGCCCCACCTCTCTTCCCCCCATGCCCCCCATCCCAATTTTTCCCAACTTTTAGTAAAATCCTCTTACAAGTTCTGCCTTATATTAGTCACATTTTTTTGGGGGGGGGGATTAAGGAAAGGGCAGAGGACTGCCCATCACATGGACTCTCCTTGCCCCCAAGTCTGGTTTAGGTAGCATCCTCCCTCTGTAGGTCTGCAGAAGAAAGAAGACCTGAGTGAACTCAGTTCCCCACAGAATGGGATGGAGAGGGAGGCGTCAGAGGAGAGGGAGCCCTCGCAGGCCGGGTCCCCGCCAGTCGCAAGAGTCTTGGAAAGCATGAGGCCGGGATGGGGCGCCGTGTTTATCTGAATACCAGGGGGAAAAGTGACTTCCCAAACCCGAAAGGGACATTAGGAGAGCACTGGGATCTGAGAATTTAATCTGAAGATGTGCTTAATGAAGGCTGCTAGCCCCAGGCTCAGGCAGAGGGAACTCTAGGAAATTTGGGAGTTACTATTTTTAAAAAAACCCATTCCAACAGCCTATTTTATGGATAGAAAGATGCGAAAATCTCATCAGAAGGCGGAGGCACACAGCTACAGCCTATCTCCTTGAAGATTTCCTTGGCGCCCAGGCCCTCCTCAGGGGACAGTGGTTTCTGGTGACAGGGGGTCTAAGCAAGTACAATCAGATTGCTGTCATTTGGATTCTGAAGGTCCCACAAAGGCCCAGGCATTGGAATTGGGAACAGTGCCAGGCTGTGGCCTGTTGGGAAATGATAGAATCTTCAGGAGGTGGGGCCTAGCAGAAGGTCCTGGATGGCATGCCCTTGGAGGGGATATTGGCATCCTGGTCCCTCCTCTTCCTCTCTATTTACTTCCTGGCTGCCATGAAGTGACAGTGTCACCATGCATTCCCCACCATGATGTGCTTCCTCACTGAAGTCCCCAAAGGAACGGGGCCAATGAACCGTGAAGTGAGCCAAATAAACCTGTTCCCTTATTAAGTGGATTATCTCAAGTATTTTGTTACAGTAACAGAAATCTGACTGATATCTGACCATATCTGGTAATGTCCATTTTGTTCATTCATTTGTTTACTTATATTTGTAGTACTGGCGATTGAAACCAAGGCCTTGTGCATACTAGGCAAGCACTCTACCCCTGAGCTCCAACCCTGGCCTATTTATTATTTATTGGTCTGGAGATTAAATTCAGGGAACTTCACCACTGAGCTACATCCCTAGTCTTTTTTATTTTTCATTTTGAGACAAGATCTCACTAAGTTGCTGAGAAACTAGCTATTTTACTGAGGCTGGCCTTGAACTTGTGATCCTCCTGCCTCAGCCTCTTGAGATGCTGATATTACAGGCATGTGCCACCATGCTGGGTTGGAAATATCCATTTAGAAAATTGTTATCATCCATTACTATGGTTTTAAATAACATTGATTTTCTTCCTCTGTGTTCCCAGAACACCTTCTGTCTATCTCCACTCATCTGTCACCGAGCGCCAATCTTGGATAACTGTATTTCTATTTAGATGTAAGAAATCTGGCTGATTTAACATGTGTTTTGCAGAAATAGAATTGTTATTTTGTGGTTCCATTGCGTATTCGGTCTCTCTTCCTCCAATTTTGCTGTGAGCTCTTTGAGTCAGGAATCAAATGGACAGTTCGCCTCTGGTTCCTCTGCCTCGCACACCACCGATGTGTCTGTCGCTGCTGAGGGTGTTAATTCTGTTGGGCTCACAAAACAATACTCCAAAGCCAGGCACTTGGACATGCTGGGTACTTTGAACTAAAAAAAGCAGCCTCAGAACCAGGGTCTCTCTGACTTTCTCCCCGTCCCCTGTCTTTTGCTCCCCCCTCCCCTAAGTGCTGGGAGGGGCCGTCTCTGAAGCTCCCTGGGTGTCCACCTGAGGGCCGCATCCTCTGGAGGACCAGCTCTCAGCACAGAGGACTAGAGTGACCTCACATCCACAGTCCACACGGACTCTGTCCCAGGCTTTTTTTTTTTTTTTTTTTTTGGCTCATTCATTTCCCGAAAATACTTTCCTTTCTTTCTGTTTTGCCTACACCCAGTCTCCCCTGCGAGAAGGTATAGAAGCTTCTAACTTGCATCAGGTTATCCGGTCCCCACTCTCCCAGGATGCAGTAAACCTGTGTGCCCTTTCTACGAATCTACTGCCATTTATTTAATGAGACTGTTATTGAACCTTCAGAGGGCACAGGGGATGCCCGTTCTGCCCCTGAAGTGCCCTGAAGATCCACCGTGGGGGGGGGGCGTCCTGAGGGCCACACCCGGGCAGAAGGGGCTGGGGCTTCGCTTGTGTCTTCACTTTAGTCTCCCGGGGTGTCCGAGCTGCACGGACGTGGCAGAGTGGAGAAGGGTGAGCAGCGTCCAGCTGAGGGACACCCTGGGCCCTGGGAGCTGTGTCGATGGGTCCCAAAGCCTACTCGCGAGATCTCTGCAAGAGACGTGGTTCCTCACTGGAGAAGTTCCTATATGGGAGTCACAGAGGATCATTGAAGTGTGGAGGCTGGACATTTTCTCCACTGGAAAGGACCTCAAGTTCATCACCTTCAACTCTCACCCACTGCAAGAATCTCTGACAAGTTTCATCCAGTCTTTATTTGAATGCCTTCAATGACGGAAAGTTCAATACCAATAAGACAGGGCTTTTGGTGACTTAATCATCTTTATTCTCTCCACGTCCTCTTTTTTGTCTTCCTAAATAAAATGTGATTTTAATCAAGTGTTCACCCTCCTCCATGGGCCAAGGGGAAAATAAAACTGATCTAAGGAGTTGTGGTAAACTCATTTTCCTTCCCAGTGATTTGGGCAAGGGCATGGGTAGATGACACAACTCTAGCTGATGAGGTAGAGGGGAAGCCCACCAGGGGGCTTCTGGAAAAGATTTTTAAAAGACACAGAAGAACAGGTCTCTTCTTCTATTATAAATTTTAACTTAGATATGATGCCTGGAACTGTGGCAGCTACCTTGTGACCATGAGGGTAAGGTAGCTAACCTGAAGGCAAAGTGGAGAAGCTGAGGCTAACAGAACAGAAATATGTAAAACTAACACACACACAGACACACACACACTCACACACACACAAGACAGACTGGGAACATCAATGTAATTCAGTGAAGAGCTGAGGGAACTACTCTTGGGCTGTATCTACCATCTTAAGCAGCCCCCAGAAGCTGTTAATTCATTTTAAACATTTAGTCAATGAAATAGTTTCCATGAACTACAACCAAACCAGGGATCTCTAATTCCGAAGGTATGTTGCGGGGTTTTGAAGATGAACAAAAGACTACATTGATCTCTGTTTCTCGGTTTGTTTTTGGTTTTCTCTAATCGTCCACCTTTTGCAGATATTTTGGACTGCCAATTAACTGCGTAGACTAGTCCTAATTCCTCTCTTTTTCCTTCATTCCAGGAGATACTAAGAAAGTTGAAAACAAATCAGGCCCCAAAGAAAGCTTGGCGAGACCACTCTACGGGGCGCCACGGAGAGGCGTTTCCAGTCCACCTCGCTGTGTCAGGAAGGCCGTGTTTCTGTCTTGTCCACATTTGGACAAATGCCTGGTTGAAATCAGGGTGCAGTGACTGTGAGATGCCATCCCCGTCTTCCTTCCTTGTGAAGAATGGAAGTGATATTAACAGACCCACATGGGGTCTGCTTATTCCCGGGGTCTAGACCTTCCCCGGGTGTGTGTATGCGTGTGTGTGTGTGTGTGTGTGTGAGCGTGCACACGTGTGAGTGTGCCGCTGGTTTGGGGATTAGGATTGAGCTCTGCTTGGCAGGGTCAGGCCTGGTGCCTCTTCAGCCCTGGGAATCTGAGATGGGATTGGGAATTTGGAAGAGGAGATAATGCTTTCCTGGGCTGCCCTGAGGTTGGGGTCCCTGCCCTCACTCATTATCACCCTCCTGGGCCCGGGTGGTGGCCTCCCCGTATCCCTTGGTCCCCTCTGGCCCAGGTGCGAGGAGTTGCACAGACTCCTCATGTGGTGCTCTGGCCACATGGCTGCCAGGCCCTGGCACTGCCCCAGCTCTCATGGAGTCTGCAGGCCTGTGGGCCCACCCAGCCTCCCAGGGCCCTCTCCACCTGGCCTCGAGCTGGCTCGGGAGATGCCCCCTGAACCAGGCCTGAGGGTTTGGGGTTACTGGAAGGTGGCCTCCTGGGTTGGTTCTCTCCCTGTTGGAAGAGAGCTGTGTTGGAACAGGACTGGCCCGGAGCTTCCTAACCCCCAGCAGGAGGGGGAGTTCACAGTCTGGGAGCCCCTAGGCCTCCTGGAACTTCTGGGCCCTGAAGGGAGGCAAAGGGGCTTGGCCACACCCAGGTCACCCAGGCCCTGAGGGGCCAGCAGAGGCTGTGGTCTGGTCCATGTTGCTGAGCCCCTTAGGAGATCTACCGCGATGGCTGAGATGGTGGCGGGTAGCAGAAGGACCTTGGTTTGAGTCTGGAGGGGATATGGGTGCTGGGAAGGTGGGGGAACTGCCACCTGGGGGCAGCTCCCCTGCACTGAAGGCTCTGCTTCCCAGCAGCAGAGGACATGTAGGGGTCTCTGGCTTGTGGCCTGGCTGGTGCTGAGCCTGGGAGGCCAAGGGGGAGTCTAGGAGCTTCTGTGAGAGGATGGGGAATGTGTGGTGGTGGAGGGCACCCCCCCATCCAGGCTGCTCACCCCCGGGGCTCTCACTCCACCATTCACCCTGGAGCTCACCCCAGGAGTGGGGCTGAGGGAAGTGAGGCTGAGAACCTGGAGGTCTGGGTGTGGGAACCACCCCGCAGTGGGAGACTCTTTCCCTGGCCGGCCTGCATGTAGCGGATGGGTGCAGGGTACATGCACAAGGAGCATAGTGGCCTCTCGCAGGGCTGTGTGGGCAGCAGAGCCCAGGGAGGCCAGCGGAAGGTGGCTGGAGGGGTGGAGCCAGGCACAGGTGGGCGGCCAGCTCCAGGCAACTGTCTTCTGGTGTCAGCTCTGGGGTCCAGGGAGCGGGGTCCTCATCCTGGAGTTCTGGGGAAAGAGAGGAGAGGAAGAGGGAGGCAGAGGGAGAGCACGGGGTACTGGATGCCCTGCCTGCTCCAGGCCCTGCAGCCAAACACCCTCACTGTTCACCTCTGTCCTTTCCATCCTCTCTGTGAGCCTGGGAGGTGGTCCTTATTCTCCCCCTCCATGCAGGTGAACTCCACCGAGGTCACGCATGAGTCATCAGGAGCAGGGACCAGTTTCTCCCCCACACCAGAGACCGGGGTCCAGAGGAACAGGTGGGAGAAGGGCCATCTCTGGAGAGGGGAGTGGGAGGCTGTGGGGGTAGTGAGTTCACTCCCGGGGCCCCGAACTTATATTCCTTTGGCTTCTCACCATCCTGAGCCCTGGAGAGGATGTCTGAGAGCGCTGGCCACTCTGTTCTGCCTCCCACCTCCACCCAAGTTCCTCCCTGTGGGAGCGGAGCTTGGCGGAGGCTCCCATCCATTCATTGTGTGGTGGGGGGGCGCATTTCCTGGTCTTCCCAGCAGGGGGAGCCCTGCCCTCCAGCTGCTGTTCCCAGGGTCTGACAAGCCAAGGGGGGCAAAGCATCTGGAGTCTTCATTGTCCTCTAAAGATGGTGGGGCCAGAGTGACTGACCTAATGACTGGCCAGCCTGCCTACCTCTGGGGAAGGCCTCCCAGTTCTCTTTCTCTCTGCTTCCGTCCGACCTTTGGGGATTCTGGCCTCCCATGAGGTTGAATTAGATTAGACTTAGACTTAGGCCATTAGGCTCCCGAGTCCCTCCCTCAGGTCTGGAGAGAAAGGACACCATCTGAGAGGCAGAGGAGCAAAGACCACCCTCAGGAAGGGAAAGAAACCCTCAGCAAAGGTCTGGGATGGCGGGTCCAGCCTGTGCGGCTCGGTCTGCAGACTACACAGGACTCAGGTGTTTGCCGGGCCACTGGCTTCTCAGGGCAGCACTGTCTTTCTGCTTGCCCTCCTTCTCTGTGCCTGGCCACCTTGGGCAATGGGCTGTTTGGGGCTCAATGCAGGTTGCCCTGGGCTGGGGAATTCAGGAACCAGGATTTTTTCTTGCCCATCTCACCACCTAGCAGATCCCATGATCCTGTTTCAAAAATACCCATTGCTGTGTGTGCCTGTGTAAAGGGGCGGAGGCCACACCCTCTCGGTGCCTTGTCTGTGCTGTCCAGTGTGGCAGCTGCTAGCTGCTCGTTTCTAAGATAAAATTGAATATCATTATCACAATTAATGACATCAGTTCCTTGGTGGCACTGGCCACAGTTCTAGGGCTCAGTGGCCTCATGTGGCTGGAGGCTATATAAGGGACAGCACAGGTATGGCTCCCACTGCTGCAGGCAACTCTGCTGGTCCACCTTGCGCCAGCCTCTCAGCACCTGGGGTGCTGAAGTCCTGATGGTGGGTTGTGCAGCCAAGAGATTGGGCAGGTCAGGTGTGTGGGGTGCTGCCACAGGCAGCCCTGGCACCAGGGAGTCGGGGAGAGGCATGGGAGAAAGAGGGTGGATGTCCAAGGAGGCGCCAGGGAAGGCCTGGGCCAGTGCTGGCACGTGGGTAGGAGGCGGGCGGGTGCCCAGCTGGGCGGCCCGCAGTATGGAGTCTCGCCTATGCGCCTTGGATCCGAGCGTCCACACGCTTGTTTACAACCTGGGAAGAACAATCCCCATCACTTGGTGAAGGGAGGAGAACCTGAGAGGATGCAGGTTAGCTTCCCGGCTCTGTCACTACTCAATGTGTGACCTGGGGGCAGGTTCCTTCATCTCTGGAGCCTAGGTCACTTGCTTGGTGAAACAGAACCGTTGAGCCCTTCACCCTTCCCGGCCTGGGGTTGCATGGGGTTCGGAAGACAGTGAGTGTCCGCACCTGCCCGCTGTCGGGAGTGCACAGCCCAGAGCTCAGCGCCTCCTGTCTCTCTGATCCTGTGTGATCCGAACGCCAAGGTCCTTGAGATCTACCTCCTCAGTTCTCAAAAATTATAATGTGCATGGAGTCTGCCTCCTAAGGAGGATCTGAGGCAGCAGCTAACCCGTTATTTTACAAATGAGAAAACAAGCTTCAGGCGGGTTAGCGGCTTACTCAAGCCACGTCATCCCCTAAGTTCCCTGATGTTCAGAGCCAAGAGTAGTTTTTAAGAGCAGTCTCTGCCTCAGCCCCACCTCCCACCCCATCCAGATGCCATCAGCTCCTAAGGGTGTGGGGCTGGCTAAGGGAGGAAGAGGTCTGGGGCCAGAGGCTCAGGGAGCATGGCTGTGGGCCAGGAGTCCAGTCAGGGCAGAGTGGATGTCTGGCAAGAAGATGACGGGGGCTTTGAAGTGGCCACTGCCCCTTGCAAGGCCCAGGCCCAGAGAGTGGGTTCAGATGGAGCCTCTGTGTGGAGTGGGGCCCAGAACTGGGGACCTTAGGACACTATCCTTCAGGACAGCAGCAGGCCTTACTCCTTGGCACACACTCTCATTCCACATATTCTTATGTTGGAGGACTTTGTAATACTTTGTAATAACAATAATGTTAAGAACAACAGTTATTGAGCACCTACTATAAAAACAGGCATGGAGCTAGATATTTTACCTGTATTCTCTCTTTTATTTTTGTACCAGGGATTGAACCCAGGGGTGCTTAACCACTGAGCTGCATCCTCATCCCTCTTTTATATTTAATTTAGAGACAGGGTCTTACTAAGTTGCTTAGGGCCTTGCTAAGTTGCTGAGTCTCTGGCTTTGAACTCTCGGTCCTCCTGCCTCAGCCTCCTGAGTTGCTGGGATTACAGGCATGCACCACTGCACTGGCTTGCATTCTCTCTTTTAATTCACTCAACAGTCCTGAAATTTAATAATAGCCCTATTTAAAACCTGATGTAACTTTGGGTCAGAGAGGTTCAGTGCCTTGCCTAAGGTCATGCTATCAGGAGTCACCTGGCCATGTCAGTTTTTCAGCTGGTTCTCTGAATCCTCAGCACTGGAAGCTTCCACTAACCTAGTGATCTCTCCAGTCCAGGGCTTTGGCTGGGAATGTGCTTCCCAGGGGGCTGGGATGCAGGACCCCAGCCTGTCAGGGAGAGTTACGGTCTGACAAGGGGTGGGGTGCTCCCGGCAGAGCCTGGGCTTTGATGGGGGAACTCAGCTTTGATCTTCTTTTGAAGTCCTGGCCAGCAACTTCAGGGGAAGAATTTGGGGAGGGGGGAGATGAAAAAGCAGAGGAAGCCAGAGTAGGAGAGGAGAGGAGGGGTACGTGTGCGCACATGGGGGGCAGGAGATGGGAGAGAGAAACAGATGTGTGAAGGAGAAGAGGGGAGCCGGTGGCTGGTGTGAGGCAGAGTGAGAGGCTGGGGGGGCGAGGTCTGGGGTAAGGAAACGCAGAGGGCAGATGGGGAGGGTGGGCCAGGTGGGGGAGCAGAGGAAAAGGGCCCATAGAGACAGGTAGGCTGGGCCCCAGTTCCCAGCCTCTCCTGCCCAGGAGTCTGGGCTCCTCTACAACGATGCCTTCAGCTCCCTCGCCCACTGTCCCCAGGCTCAGGGTCCTCCTCTCCCCAGGGACACACCTCTCTCTGGCTGGCTCTGCCATGGGCTGCTGTGGGTGTTCAATGGTCCAGGGATTCCAGCAAGTTCCTGGCCAAGGCGTCATGGGAGGCATCAAATGGCCGCAGGGATACCGTGAGCTCACATGGGCACTTTTCTTGGGGTCTGTGGCCCAGGCCTGCACCCCAATCTAGGGGTAGGAAGGGGGGTGTGCAGGGGAGAGTCTGCCAGTGTGGCCGTGTGGCCCTGCACCTGTTCCTGTCTGACAGCCGAGTTCCTCCTGTGGGGCAGCCCCAGGCAGGCAGTGGAGAACCGCGTGGGAAGGGGCTCCCTGGCAGACAGGGCTAATCCCCAACTCCGCAGCCCCCTCTCCTCCCAACTCCACCCGCTCCTCAGCCCTGTCAGCTCGGGTAGCTCCTCCCCGATCCTGGGCACCCTGCTCCAATCCCTTTTGGATTCTGCACCTAAACAGAGCATGTCCCTCCCCAAGGGCTCTGTAGAGGGTGGGAATGTTTGGCAAGTGAAAACCAAGAAGGGAGGTGGCAGAGCCCTCCTTTCTTTGGGTTTCCGCCAGGAGCGGCTGGGATTATACCCGCCCAACTTCATGTACTTCAGAGAGACTGGGAGGGCTTCCAAATTAGGATTTATAGGATTAATAGCTTTTTTCTGCCCCCACCCCCCCAGCGTGCTTCCCTCACCCGGCCTTGCTCCTGCCGTTGGGCTCCTCCTGGGCCAGACATCACAAGAAGCTGCAACGGCCCATCCCTGGAGGGGAGAGTCACAGGTGCCCCCTCTCTCGGGTCTGCGGCACCACCTGAGAGGTGAGGATGAGCTGGGCCGGGGGAAGCAGGGCCTGGACCGGGCTCTCCTAGGACGGCTGTGCACATGGCCTTGGGAGGCCAAGTGATCCACCTGTGGAGGTGCCGGAGACAAGGCCCTGCTGCGGCATGATGGGCCAACTGTGGGGGCAGAGTCCTGGCTATTGTGGTCTCAGAGCTAAACTGGATCCTGGGAGGTGGGAACATTCTCCGGGGTCTCCAGAGGAACCCCTCTTGGGCCGGCCCCTGCACTGGGCCTCCCTCACACTCAGCACAGTCTGTCACTCCTGACCAGCCTTACCTGGCCTCTGCTGTCCTTTCCTCTGTCCCCTTACGCCTACTCATCCCCCAAAACAGCTCAAGCACAAGGGCCTCCAGACCAGGTTTCCTTATCTGCAGCCACAGGGTGGGGCCTTTGGCCCGAGGCTCCAGCACTAAGGATAGTCAGCTTCCTTTGACACTCCCTGGGGGAGGGCATGTGTTTCCTGAACCTCCTCTCATCTTGCCCTCTCCAGAGTCATGTCTGGTTCTGTGCTCTGTGGCCTGCATGTAACTCTCAGGGTCTTCCAAGGCCCAGCTCACTACACACCCCCTGCAGAGCCCATGAGTCTCCTTCAGCCAAGCGCTTAGGGGCCCTGAGCTGTCCACCTTACTGGTGGTCCCTTGAGGCCAGGGGCCAGGGGCCTCCCTGGACCCCAATCCTCAGCACAGTGGCTGGTACGAGCAGAAGCTCAATGAAGGTTGGTCAAATTTAACTGTTCACCTGGGCCAAAGGAGATCAAGAGGGAAATGTGAGCACGTAGTCTCATGTAGGCCCCTTGATGAGAAAATGAAGTGGAGCATCCGGGTGTCTGATGAGGGCAACGGGCTGTCATGATGCAGGGGGTGAGAAGAAGGAGGACTGTTGGAGCAGGAGGAGCCCTGGAGGTTATTCAGCCCATTCTCTTCATTTCACAGGTGGGAAAATGAGGCTCACGGGCACCAACACCATGTGCTTAGGGCGACACAAATTGGTGGCAGAAAGGCCACCTCATTCCAGACCTCCGAGCTTCTTCTGGTCCCCGTTCCTTCCTCTACACCCCTCTGGTCCCCACCCACCTTCCCCTTCCCACTGCAGGGCCCCAGCCTGGCTTCCCTTCAGCTGCCCACGCAGTTAGGGTACAGGCCCTGATGGGAGGGCCAAGGGGGGCCAGCAGAGCAGGCAGGTGTTGGCCGGGGTGTACCTGTAGTCCAGAAGCAGGGTGGGCCACTAGGGGTCGTGAGCTAGGGTGGGCTCAACTGGATGGTGGCATATTCCACAACCTCACCAGGGCCCGGCACAGTGTTCCGTGGCCCTGGCACGAGTTCCAGGGCTGAGGTGTCCAGCTCTGCATAGCAGACATCAGTGTCCTTTAGGCCAGAATCCTGGGAATGGGGCAGAGGAGGTGATGGCAAGGAGGGGCATCCAGGGTCAGGCGGGGGGATGAAGCGGCCCAGGGCCCACGTTGGGATGAGTGGGGAGGTTGAGTGTGCCATGGGCACATGAGAGAGGATAGGGGACACAAAGGATTGGGGGGTGGAGAAAGAGAATCAGAAAATGAATTCATTGGTGGCACACGATTGTACTCCCAGTTACTTAGGAGGCTGAGGCAGGAATCTCAAGTTTGAGGTCAGCCTGGGCAACTTAGTGAGATCCTATATATATATATATATATGGCTGAGGGTGTAGCCCAAGGATAAAATGCCCCTGGCTTCAATCCCCAGTACTGGGGGAGAGATCAATAAAAACAAAGAAAGACATTTAGAAGATGAACAGGCCACAGGCATTTATGTGCTCTGCTAGGCTGTGCTCCCTGGGGCCCTGGCATGGTGGGCAGAGGCAGGTGGGTCCCACACCTGGCCCCACTTGGCTCTGAGAGAGGATTTCGGCCCATCCTCTCATTTTTCAGAGGGAAGAAACAGGCCTAGAGGAGGGCCGTGCCGAGCCCGGGGTCTGCAGCAGAGCCCGGAGGCATTAGGCGGACGGTGGAGACCAAGCATCAGGCTTTGGATTTTAGCTGGTCGCTTGCCGTGGCCCGATGGGAACACAGCCTATCTTTCATTTGTAAACTGGAGAAATAAAATTCAGGAGCATTAGCCCTATTGCTACAGCCCTGGCTCCAACTCCCACCCTGGCTGTTCCGTGGCCCTGCGTTACCTGGGCTCTTAGTCTGGGAATTATTAGGGTCCGTGGAAAAGCAGAGCCCTCCCTGCCACGGCTGGGGGTGGGCACTATTAAGTCACACTGGGGTGCCGAGCCCTTCTCCCTCCTGGGGCCTCGGTTTCCCCTTCAGCAGAATGTGAGGGTGGCTCGAGGCCCGAGGCCCTTCCAGCTCTCATCTCGGGAGTTTCCCTCACAACCCCCTCCTCCTCGGCTCAGGGCTGAATGCAGGTGCCCAGGCAGACCGTGTCCTGACCTCAGAGCAGCGCCGAGGGAGAGCTGGGGTCTCCCAGGCCGGGAGGGCAGAGGCTGGAGCAGGATGGGGGGTCTGTGCTGTTGGAGGGGAGCCCCTGGGCTGGCCCCACGTGTGGCCCACTCTCTTCCCTTATCTGGTGGCCTCCTGATCTTAGTTACCCTCTAGCAATGCCCATCTGGTGACTGAGGTCAGAGGCACATGGCAGGGCTAAGATTAATGCAATTAGCTCCTGATTTCTTACAAGTGAGAGTCATACCCTGACACCTTGTCTCTCTGTCCTTGGTATTTCCAGAGCTGCTTGGCATGGAGGATGGAGACCTTTTTTTTTTTTTCCAGAAACAAAGAGCCTCAGGAGAAGGTTTGGGATATAGAAGGCCAGAGACAGAAGGAAAGGGGTAGGGCTGGACAGATAAGAGTCTGGGTCCAATCCATACATGGAGAGTATCTGTGGCTGGGAAAGAGGAGTCAGGCCAGTGGGGAAGTGTGAGGAGGAGCTGCTGAAGAGCCTCCAGGAGGCAGCCTAGACTGGCCTCACCCCATGGCCTCAGAGGTAGTAATAGCCTGGGCCTGTCATAGGGGTCCACAGGTGGGAAGGGTGAGTGGCCGCCACTCTGGGATGCTGTGGGAACCATGCTACGGAGGCAGGGACTGGACACAACCACTGTGTCCCCCATTTCAGGTACCAGTGGTGAGGGAGGACTGAGTGAAGCCCTCTCTTGTTCTCCACTATCGTGAGGATGGCTGGGGATGGGAGCTCAGGTGGCTTAGGCCAGGTGTCCTGGAGCGGCCCAGACTCCACAGGTTCCACTAAGGCCGTTTACCAAGAGACCATCAGTGTCTAGGTAAATTCTCTCTGTAGGTGCTTCTCCACTGAGCGCTATCAATAGGCCTGGGAGACTTGGCAGAGATGACAAAAGGTAGCCTGGGAGCATCTCATCAAGGTAGGGGGAGGGGGCTTTCCAGTTTGCTCTATAGGTTCCAGTGTGCAGTGAGCCCTGGGCACGTTGCCTTCAGCCTTAACAGAATTTGTCTCAGAGACAGTGGTGACCTGCAGCTCCTACTAGGCGATGCCCTGATGGGGGCAAGAAGACAGGTACAAAGGATAAAGTGGAGATTCGGGTCTGGCTCACTGACTGATGGCAGGAAGGACCAGTGGACTGCAGAACACAGAGTCCCTGGCACAAGGCACTAGCCCTGTTGCCAAAGATCTCACCAGTGGTGACCTGGGCGAGCACACTGGTGGAGGGACACTCTCAGGTACAAAGTGTAGCATTCAAAAGGGATTCAGGGGACAGTGCCTGCGAGGACAGCGTGTTGGCTGGTCCTTGTGAAGTCATGTGGGCACCACTAGTGAATAAAAAGAACTGAAAACCATCAAGAATGAAAACTTGGTGTGAGAGCCAGAGACCTTCTGGAAGCTTCCAGAGAGACCCCATCTCCTGTAGTGGGGGGATGCAGCAGCTAGGAGCAGACAGGATTTGAGAGCAGGAACCACAGAGCTTGGGAGAGGCTGGATCAGGCAGGCTTATAGCACCAAGGTAAGGGCCCTGCTCAGACGACCTGGGACCCTGGACTCTGGTGAAGGTGAATGAACAGAGCCCTGGGGATATGTCTATCCCTCAGAGCAGGAAGAGGTGGCCTACCCTTCACTGGTGGGAACTGCTGCCAACCCAGGCTGGAGGACACTGCAGAGGTCTCTGCCCTGCAAGGTAACGGACACCACCCCCTTGAAAGCTGCACCCACCCCTGTTCCTGGCCGGTGATCCCTGTCTTATCTCCATTCAATCTGTCAGTCTGGCCCCTACAGAAACCAGATGGTTTCTAGAGAATGAGGTTTGAGGCTGTGGTCTGAATGTTGGTGTGCCCCAAATTCACATGTTGAAAGGCTAACCCCCACGATGATAGCTTCAGGGATAGGGGCCTCCAGGAGATGAGTGGGGTTAGTGCTCTTCTAGAAGAGCCCCAGGTGCCCATTTATACCATCTATGAACCAGAGAGGTTCACCAGACACTGAGTCTGCCAGCCTTAGCCTTGAACTACTCGGCTTTCTCAGAAGTGGGAGAAATATGTCCCTCTTGTTTATGAGTTACCCAGTTCATAGTATGTTGTAACAGCAGCCTGGACAGACTACGACTAGAGGCTCAATCAAGAGATAGCTCCAGTTGCAGCTGCTGGAGCAGTTTTCTACATGCCATCTGCAGAACCACCTTGGTGGCAATACTTTGAAAGGCCTCTAAATGGTGCTGTGTCCCCAAAAGGAAGAATACACAGGTCTGGGAACAAAAGATGAAAGCCAGAAGGAGTCACTTTCCATTGCTCCCAGTGAATGAGTGGGGCATTCTGTGCTGGACTCTGTCTGTGTGGCTGAGGGTCCCATTGGGCTGGAAGCCAGGGCTGTTCTGAGATTAGAATACTTGGACTCCATGTGTTCAGGAACCACCAGGCAAGAAGGGGAGCCACATATTGTCAGGGGTAGTTGAGTCGGATCAGCAGGAGGAGATCAGGCAGCTGCTACCCAGTGCAGGAAGAGGAGAGAAACCAGAAGCCACGCTTGGTCTACTTAGGTGCATCTTGTGGTTTCACTATGAGGGGACACACACAAGCCTGCACGAGAAGAGTGTGCTTATCAAGGACTCAGGGGCCTTGGGAATGGAGGTCTGGGTCACATCAACAGCTTAGCCACCAGAATCTGCTGAAGAGGTAGTATGGCAAGGGGATTTGGGGATGGATGAGGAGAGATGAGTACCGGTGGTGGCCCTAAATTTGCCCTAGCAACAGGGGCCCCATCTTCAGGAGGAGAGCCTTACCGAGTCATGGAGAAGCTGCTCCCTGAACCTGGATGGATGAGAAGATCTCTCATTGTGTGGGTGCACCACGGCAGCTGTGCACACATGGCTCAGATACCCCACAGTGGGACCATGGTGGGCTGCAGCCCTACCTGCTGCTCCATCCTCCAAGGTCATGGGGGTGACTCATCTGCTTCTAACCTGGGCTCTCTGTGCTCATAAGGCTGAGGAGTTGGAAGCCTCTCTCCTTGAGGGTAAGGCTGTGTCCCTCTCCCTTCTCTTGCAGACATGAGCTTTGAATCCTCTGAAGTCCTCCCTAAGATCTAGCCTAGATCCACAGGTTCTACAAATGGTACCTGCTGCCTGACTTCTAGCCCAGAAACCTTGGCAGACATGAAGGGGAGCTATGGTCTTAGCACTCTGGAGTGTTTGTGCAGCATGAACCTGGTCCACACAAAGAGAAGCTTGGGCACACTCAGGCTAGGAGGAGGAGATCAGGCTGAGTTTGAAGTGGACTGGAACTCACAGCCCACTTTAAACTGAGTTTAAAGGAACCTTAAGTTGGTGACCCCAAGGCTCCCTGCAGTTTCCCAGCTCCTCTATTCCCAAAGTCCTGCCTTGGTGAATGGTGCATGCTCTGCCACACTCTTTCTCACCACTTGTTGAGAAGGAGAATTGATGACAACATCAATAATGTGACTTGTATACAAGCAGCACTGACAACAAACCAGAGTACCAGGGATAAATCCTTCCCCGGCCCAGTAATTGCTCTGTAAGCCAAAAGGAATTACTTTCTTGGCAACAGCAACAGAGCCTCCCTGGGATGCCAGGGTTTCCCTTCCCCTGGGGACCTCCACACACCACCCCACAGGCCATTCTTACAAGCATCTGTCACATGGCCCAGGGCTCATGTAGGACCCAGTGGGGCAGATGCTCTCCTTGACCCATCATCTGGCCCCTCCTGCCTGTGGCTGGTGGATAGAGGTGGCTCCCTCTGCCCTGTGCCCCAAGAGGCTGTTGAATGGTTAACCTTATCTGGGGACTTCATCAATCCAACTTGGGCACAGCCCAAGGAGGGACGGCTGATGGGGAGGAGGAAGCATAGCCCTTTGCTGGGCCTGAGGCTCAGATGAGGGAGGAGGTGGGGACAGGAGGGGTGTCTAGGGGGGGCCTTCAGAGTGGATGCTGTCTTTGGGCTAGGGCTGCCAGTCACGGCCTGACTCCTCCTATGTCCCCAGGGAGGGCTGTGCGTGCCAGGCTGAGGGGGCGGTGTCAGAGAGTGGGATGGGGAACTTGTTCTTGGGGACTAGGGCCAGCTGCAGCTGTCCCCTTATATCTCTGCGATTTCATGCTGAGCCTGGGCCCACTCTTCAGGGGTTCCCACTGGAGTCTTTCCAAATTGCTAACCTCCATCATATTCTTTCTGCATGCCTTGGCCCCAACTCCTTCTTCCTGTTCCTTCCTCCCACAGCTCTGATGAGTAAGGTGATGGACTCTTGACTAGAGGCTGAAGGAGAGGCTGATTTGGCAAACCCTGGGTGGGGCACAGCTTTCTCTGTACCGGAAACAGTGGATCTCCCCCTTCCATTCGACCTTGCCCACTTTCAGGGCTACCTGGCCTGCTCTCTGGGAAACAGGCAGCTGACCTGGGCTCTGAGGCTGCAGAGGGCTCCACATTCCCTGAGTTGCCACCTGTGGCTCTGGGCTTCTTTGTCTTCAGGTGAAGTCCCCACACCTCTGCTCCTCACAGTGGCTGCGGCAGGGTCAGTGCCTGCACTTGGGAGCCAGAAGACCCTGGGCTTTTCCTAGTCGCTCACTGGGGATTCCTGGGCAAGCTCCTAATGTCATGGAGTTTCAGTTTCCTCATCTACCCATGGGGGCAATGAGAGACTTATCATAGAGATTGCTGTGAGAGCAGAGAAACGGAATTGTGTTTGAGAAGCAGCCTGCAAGGTGCCTGGTGTGTGGGTGCTCTGCACAACTCTGGTCTCTTTTGTTGGGGTCCGTGGGCCACACGGTGCAGACTGGGCCATGCTCTAAACCTTCAGATGGGAAATGGAGTGGTCAGGGCTTGTCTGAGGAGTGGGCTTTGTGTCCACAGTGAGTTCCAGCCCACTTTCAAGTTGACCAGCTGGGGGTCTTTTGCCTCTGCATATTATCAGAAGGCAGAGGCCAGGCTGGTCTTGTGGGCCAGCACCCTGGAAGGGAGAGCCATCTCCCCGGGGGAAGGATTTGGCACTTCAGTGGGCCTTAGAAGGCACTTTCCGCCAAGAGGGAGGATGGCTGTACTGTGGAGACAAAGGCCCGGCTCACCCACCAGTGCCAGGAGAGAGGGTGTTATCTTTAGGCCCAGGTGCTCTGGCCTGGGTCTCTGGGCTGGCAGCATATGGGTACCACCCCCAAGCCCCATGCCTGCTGGAAGGAACAGGGTGTGGGCAGAGGTGGCAGCCATTCAAGTGGACGGTGGCCCTCTGAGCAGCTGGGAGTGGGGCCAGGAGGAGGGCTGTGCTGGCTTCCTGGTGGTCTTTGGCAGGACTGGGAACTGGGGTTCAGGGTGCAGAACGGAGGGAGGGAGCTTGGGGGAGGAAGAGCTGGGCGTCAGGTAGGGCTCAGCCTCCACAGAAGCCCCACTCTCCCACTGTTCTGCCCACTGTGCAGCACCCCTGTGCCCAGGGCACCTGAGCGGTTCCACCCCCGGGTAGAGGTTTCCTTCTATGGTGGGCTTCCTGTGCCCACCCTGCCCTGGCCTCCTCAGCCTCCTTTGCCCTCTCTTCACCTAAGGCAGCTGAGCACATGGCCAGGCGGGTGCACTCTTCTCCCTGCTCAGTTCTCCTTACCAAGGGGCGGTAGGAGGGGGAGACGCCCAGGTCGTAGTAGGGCGGGTGCAGGGGCAGCTTCGGCTGTTCCTCTTCCTGCTGCTGCCTGCCTGGTTCCAGATGGGGACTCTGGAAGAGAAGGAGATGAGTGCTGCCGTGGCCTGCTCCAGGCAGCCCACCACACCCATGTCTGATTAGGACTCCCTTCCTCGGGTCCTGGGCATCCCATGGGCACCACCTACACGGTGGCTATCTGGGAGGGCGCACCTTGAGCCTTTAGTGTCACTTCCTCTACCAGGGACCAGCACAGGCCAGGCAACTGGCAGGGACCCAATGAACATTTCTTTCTTTTTTCTTTTTTTTTTTTACTTTTTAAAGACAATGTTTTATTTTTTGCATAGGATATATTGTCTTTGTCATTTAAAAAATCAGTTTTATTGAGGTATATGTTTATTATGATAGAACATACCCATTTTAGAGAAGTCATCTTAAAAAATCACTGGAAAAAATTATGTCAATAGATATCAAATAGTCTTCAGTTAAAATGTTCCAGGTAGTGGTTCCTATAGCTTATTTTTCTGGTAGAGCAAACCGAATTCTTTCTTTCTTTCTTTTTTTTTTTTTTATGAACATTGTTTAAAATGAATAAATGGACTAAGAGGTGGGGGAAGAGATCCCCTAGGGGTCCTGGGTAGGTGGAGTCCTGGGCAGGGAGGGTCTTAATTTGCCATCTCTTGGGGTGAGGGGCAGGTTGTCGGCCTGGGCCTGGCTTATGCTGGTGTGATAGCTGTGTCCAGATTGGGCTCCCTTCCTGGGTCATCTCCCATTTTTTTCTCCCTGTCCCCCTAGTCTAGGGAACTTGTTCTCTGCTTCCCTAGGCCTACCTGGATGTCCTCAGATGCAAGGTGGCTCTGATTGTTGGGAGGAGGCTCCAGCTTCTGGGAGGGGGACAGGTCAGTCCTGGGAGAATAGATGAGGTTGAGATCAGCACAGGGACTTATATGGGGGTCCCTGCCGCAGCCAGACTTCCTGACCACTACTGGTCCCTGAGCCCATCAAGATAGGCCCCGGGAAGCCCCCAGAGTGGCCAGAGTGGGACTGTGGTGACTCAGCGTCGGTGGTAGAGGCCAAGGGTGACCTGCTATGTGTCCACTCTAGCCCAGCAGCTTTGTAGTATGGGAGTCACGGGAGTGAATAGCTCTAGCTCCAGGGGACATTAGGAAATCCAAGGGATAAACCCAGGGCCAGGGGAATAAGGCTCCACATGCAAGGTATAGGACATCCAAAATCTTAGCCATCATGATAAATAATATTTAAAGCAGTATTTTTCAAAAAATTAATGCAAAATCCATGATGAACTAAATATCAACATTTTAAATAAAGACAGGATCAGTAATGGTGGCGTGCTGAGCCATATTATAGCCTAAGGCAAAAGGAAAAAAATCAGTAATTCTAATCCTCTCTCTATTTAAAATGTTGATATTTTGTTCATCATGGATTTTTTTTTGCCTTCATTGTGATCTTTAAAAATGCATTAAAGCTGGGCGCCATAGCACACACCTCTAGTTCCAGCTACTGAGGAAGGAGGGTTTCATGAGCCCAGGAGTTGAAGGCCAGTCTGGACAATTTAGCAAGACCCTTTCTTTAAAATGTTATTTATGGGGTGAGTTCTCTCTCTCTCTCTTTTTTTTTTTTTTTTTTTTTTGAGTACCAGGGATTGAACCCAGGGTGCTTAACCACAGAGCCACATCCCCAGCCTTTTAATTTTTTATCTGCAGACAGGGTCTTGCTTAGGGCCTCACTAAGTTGCTGAGGCTGACTTTGAACTTGTGATCCTCCTACCTCCTAGCCTCCTGAGCTTCAGGGATTAGAGGTGTGCGTCACCGCCCGGCATGAGTGAGGTTTTCAGCTCCCCCATTAACTGTATGCTTCACTGGCCTCTCTGGCCCTCAGCCTGCCCTATAACTTGGGAGGAGGTAAAATCATGCAAGTTATTTAACCTCTTTGTGCCTTTTATTCCTCATCTGTGGGTAATTGTGCACTTATTTCTTCAAGTTGTCACGAGGACAAAATACATCTACATGGGGGCTGGGGTTGTGGCTCAGTGGCAGAGCACTTGTCTAGCATGTGTGAGGCACTGGGTTTGATTCTCAGCACCATATAAAAATAAATAAATAAAGGTATTGTGCCCATCACAAACAAACAAACAAAAAAACCTATCTGTCCCAGTGTAGAACTCGGGGTGGCACCTGGTGTACGGTAGCGCTCTTGAGGGTTACCTTTTCCTGCACAGGTGAGGTAGGGAACCTGGCCGATGAACATGGTGATGTTCAGGTGTTCAGTGACCCTGGGGCCCCTGGGGGTGGCTGGCCAGCACTCACCCATCACTGCCCATTTGCAGTCGGCTCTTCTGCTGCCGGCGGTACAGAAAGAAGACCGCGAGAGCCACGCTGAGGATAAGGACCACGGCCACTGTGCCCCCCAGGAGCCTGGCCACACTTCCAGGGCCTCCCTGTGGGAGGGGCTTGTCTGGAACCAAGAGATCAAGGAAGAAAATCGGTGGGGGAGAAGGGTAGGAGGAAGAGAGAGAGGAAAAAGAGAGGGAGAGAGAGATTGATTCTCAACGGAACCAGGGAGTCAGTGAAGTGGGCAAAATAGAGTAAAGTAAGAACATCAGATCCTGATGCAGGACTCTGCCCTCCCCTGCTCCCCCCACCCTCCAGTTCCAGTCCTGGAGGGGCTGGCTGTCCAGTTAGTGGGGGCAGAACCTCATCCTCTGGCTCCCAGAGCTGTATCTGCAGACGGTGCTGTGATCCTGGGATCTGGGGTATGGAGGTGGGTTGGGGTGGAGGGTCTATGCCAGAAATGGGGTCCCACCTTCTCATTCCATTTCTGGCTCTGCAGGGAAGACCCCTGTTGAGGAGCTTAATTACCTTCCCCTCCCTACCCAATTAAACACGCAAATGAGCTCATTGGAGCTTTGTCGACCCCTTTCTGGAGAGAGGATGAGGATCATGAGGGGAAGTTGGGAGCGTGAGATCAGGTGGAGAAGGGGTGCCTGGGGGCTCCCGGAGGAAGCCAAGTCTCTTCAGTCAGGAGAGGCTGAAAACCCAGAAGGCTGTGGCCTGACCTGAGGTGGCAGAGCCCACCCTCTGGACCTAACTGGTCATAGCACTGGGAGCCTTGCTCCCCGGGAGGGAGGAGGCTGGGGCGTGGGGCAACACCTCTCAACTGGCTCCTCATGGGGCAAGTCACTTGACCTCCCTGGGCCTCCGAAAAGAGAGAAGAGGGCCCAGGACACTTGCTAGGGCTTGCTGAGCTCCTTCTCAGTCTGATGGAGCCACCAGTCTGCACCATGGCCAGGCGCCTGCACAGCTTTCCGCTTGTCCAGGCGTGGCGTGTGAAGCCACAGAGGTGCCAGGTCTTTTGTGTCCCTCCCTCTGCTGGGCTCCATTTCTCACCTCTGACCTTTCCAACACTCAGGGAGGAAGGAACTGAGGAGAAAATCATATGTACTCCTTCCTCAGCTTCCTCCCCACCACCATATTATATATAATTAAACACGGAGAGGACCTGAATAGAGATGCTAAATTGCAGTTTGCAATAAACACCATGGAGCCAATTTTCCTAAAGTGGGATTGACCAGCACCTGCCTCTCTCTCACTCCTGACTCTCTCACTCCTCTCTCTCTCCCCTCCAACCCCCAGGTCCTGAGGAGGGCTTGTCTGGCAGAGACCTCAGCACAGCCTGGCTCCTGAGGTATCTGTAGCCCCACCCTGGTCCTGGCTCCTGGTCATTAGAGGGTGGCCTCTCAGCAGAAGCTCTGGCCTCAGCATCCATCCATTCACCCACGTGGCTGAGCTGTGGCCCCACCGAGGGGGCCTTGTGTGGGTCACAGGTCCAGGCGCTGGGCTGTGGGTGGGTGTGCAGCATAAGGATTCCCAAGCCTCAGACTCCTCCTCACACCCTGCGCCTCAGCCTCATTTTCCTCGTTCATGGACCCCTGGGGCTGGGCCCTGCACACGGTTAAATAACCTGTGTCCTTTCCTCTAAACCTGACGTCTTGTCACCCATGGTCCTCTCTTCCATACCCTCAGCATTCCTGCTCTGCTCTGACTCTGCTGTCCCCTTGGCTTAGCGGACGACATGCATGGAGAACTAGCAACGTTGCCGCCCCTATTCTGGCCCTGGGTGCAGAGATGCAGGAAGCACAGGCCTTGCCTCTGGATTCCATGACCTTCTTGAGTGGCTCCGACCTCCTGAACAGCTCCTGGGAGTGGCAACTCCTTCTGTCTCCAGGGTCACTACCCCCATGTCACCTGAGTTGCTGCCACAGCCTAACCAGCCACTCTGTCTCCTCTGAGCTGCTGTCCACTCTCGAGGGTGGATAGCAGCCCTGGAGCTGAGTGATCTTTTCAAACTACAAATCAGATTGAGCTCCCTCCTTGCTTACAATCCTCCAAGAGCTTGTGGTCCCAAGGTACCCCTCAAGAGGCCCCTCGAGAACTGCTCTCCGCTGGTGCTGGAAGATACATCCCAATGCTGTCCCTTGCTGGCCATGCTCTAGTCAGCCTGGGCCACCTACAGATCCCCAAAGACAGGAGTCTCTGCTTCCTCGTCTGCTCAGGCGTGGTGGGAGCTGCTCTCTCTGCAAGGGTCTCCCTTTCTCCCCCTCTGCCAGGCCAAACCATCTCCAGTTTAACCTGGACGTGCTTCCTCTGCTGCACTGGCTGTCCTCCTCTCTAACACCCCCTTTCCACATCTTTTCTACAGACTGAGCCCCTGGTTGACTTGTTTGCCACTATTCTGGGCAGGAAGGGCTGGGTGCTTGGTGAATGAATCCAGGTTTGGCTGAAGGAACTCCAGGGAGGGCAGCTCTGAGGGAGGGTCAGCAGAGCCTCTGGAATCTCACCGTCCACCAGGGGGCGCGCTCATCCTGAGGCCTCGGCCAACTCCTGTTTCTCTGGACACAACCCAAACTTAGATCTCAGGTCCCTGCTGCCCGCTGAGGCAGGTTGGAAGTTCCAAAGGGTGGGTTGGGAGGAGCAGTGGGGAAATGCACACACCCTGTCTGCCTCACAGAGTTCAGGTTTCTGTCCTACCATGGCCAGCCCAACTCTGGGGGTCAGTTCCTCTTCCTTGCCCTGAGGGCCAGGCAGGGGAGAGACCGAGTGAGCACTGAGGGCTGGGATCTCAGCCCCATATCTACTCTCTGCTTCTGGGAACTCTCTCCTGGGCTTTCACTCATCACCTTCTCTGAGGCCACTTTTGGGGCCACTAAACAAGAGAGGGAGGCAGCTGTCCTAATAAGGGGCCTTATACCATCCTTACAGAGAAAACCAAAAATACCTGATGGGTGAGTTTGTGAATGCACCGTGGGAGTTAGGGAAATCAAGGGAAAAGAGGGGAGGGCCTCACATGGATCAGACCAGAACAGAGAACTCTGAACTAACTTCCTTCCTTCCCTCTTCCTTCCTTCCTTCCTTCCTTCCTTCCTTCCTTCCTTCCTTCCTTCC